>NC_142943.1:17871443-18108943 GCF_046866305.1 Octopus bimaculoides
AGAGTAAATCAGCCGAAATGTTGTGGTAACAACAAACAAGATGAGGACACATATCGGTCCAATGTAAATAATGTAAATAATCTACAAAATTCCTCATGTCTAAAATACAGAACATCTCCATAATATATATATATGTAAATTTATAAATTCATATCTGTAAAGGATACAAACAGCATCATCTCAGCAGTGACTCATGGCAATGCCAGATGTGTTCCACCCTTCTTGGGGCTCATCAATGATATGTACACTGTAGTCATATGCCTAGATGGAATCTGTCACCTTCAATTATAGTAAACAGTGAATAATACATTGACTGACATTGTGAAAATCTTGCCAGGTTAAAAAAAAAATAGTGTATGCAATTGAAACAGCATTTAACTTTAAACGCCATCTGTGGATTAAACTTAATGTATATACACCATTAACAGGCATGATGCTATGCTCATTGTCTGAGAGAAAATCTTGAATTTCAGTTTGCTAAAAATTAAGAAGAAGGCATGCAGTAAGAGGAGATATATTACAGCCTTATTAGACCTCTGCAGTCAATTTGCAGTTTCAAAGACCTTATAACAGTAGATATAGGTTCTTTGCGTGAAAATAATTCAATGCTTGAAGAATATATAGTTAAGTGCAGGCTACTGTACCTAATATAGTGAGACTCTTTGTTTTTTGAGCGCAGGATGGACATCCGTCAGTCGCGCTAAATTGACCAGATATGGAAAGACAGGCAATTTTTGGTTTACCTTTTCTAGAACCTCCCCGGTCTCTGGGTGAGCAGTGCCCTCTCCAAATGGAACTGCTCAGACACCCATGCAACAACCGAATCCTACCGCTGTCTTGTGCGACAAGGAGACGACTTTATATCTAGCATGGGCCGCCTACATGCAGGTCGCCGACTACATGCTTCCAACCCGTCAGGTCTGCATGCTTCACCACCTTCCCATCGCCGCAGGACTTCCGAAAAAAAAAAATATATATATATATATATAAAATAAAAATGTATACTAAAAATGAAGAAAATATATACTAAAAATAAGATAAATATATACTAAAAATAAGATAAATATATACTAAAAATAAGATAAATATATATATAGGAAACCCCCCCCCCCACATGTCGAGCAGAGGTCGGCAATGCCTGTGCTGAGTTTTAGGTCCACTGAGGCTTGCACAACACCTCATAGACCCTCTCCACTTTATTGACATTATCCAGAGACAAGCCAGAGCAAGATGTCTGGTGCCAATATAAGTCGCAGGCTCAGGGATGTGGGAGCGCCGTAATCTCTAGCACAGACCAAAGATCCCCAAGATGTCCAATGCCATTCCCTGCATATTTGGTTTTATATCAGAGTGACCTTCTCCTAGAGATATGCTTCAACAAAAGATGAGGGGCGCCTCACTCCCAGTGGTCTTTCGGCACGCCGGATACCATCCCGGAATTTCTGCGTACTCGTGCTATTGCTAGATAGCCGTTGAGCCTGCACTAGGTCCATCCAAGCTTTCGACAGGTCTTGTTTTTAATCCTGCTGGGTTTCTAGCAACCCTCCTCACCAGGGTAGCCTGGTGGGGGTGCCAGTTTAGTCGCCGGCAACCCGACCATGCAACACGTTGTACTGGATTACATGTTACCAGTAGCACTTATGAGAGCCTCATACGTCTCCTGACATTATATATATATATATATATATATATATATATATATATATATATATATATATATATATACATATATATATATACATATATATATATATACATATATGACGCAATCCTATATATTAATAAAACTTGTTTATTATTCTATGTGCATTTCGATGCAAGATCCCGACTTACTCTTGTCTGAGATAAGAAATTAGGGCCTTCCATCTCTTCAGGGCCAAGTTACATTAATTCACAACAGACAACATTATTATTTGTACTTAAAATTACATGTGTATAAAAAAGTTCTGATCAAGTTGTTTTGACATGAACATATTGAAACTGCTTGCAGTATCAGTTAAGAAAACCGTTATATAGTAGAGTGACTAAGTAGAATTGTTAACCTAGGATAATAAGTAACGACATGCTTAAATACAAAAAATACAAAAAAAAAAAGTTAGAGGTTAGAAGAGAAAATAAAATAAAAAGAAGAAAGAAAAATTACGTATTATAGCTCTTAGAAATACAAATTAATGGTCAAAGAGAGGTAAATCTAGCAAAATAAGGTTTTTTGATCTACATAATTCACACCATTGTGATTAACCCTATCAAATAATTATATTTATTTTTAAGCTTTAAATAGTTTTGAGAAATAATTTAAGGATATGTAATCAAGATAAATTATAATTTATAAATTATAAAATATAAAACAAAATAAAATAGGTATTCTATTCTAGTTTTCTATTTAGGCAAGGTTTATTTTCTATTATGTGAGCAACTTCTGTAATTTGTCTAAGCGCTGTGTGAATAAACAGGGGATACTGATAATGCAGGTACCATGCACCTTCCCACGAACACACACTTACCAAACATAGACACACACAGGGATATATGCATGTGCAAATAAAGACACATACAATAGGAATACAAAATGGTAGATCATTAGGAAGGAGAGACACAGAAAAGAAAGAAGAAAGCAAAGGACCACTGATGAGGTCACAGAAGTGTAACGAAAGAACTCTGGCCGAAATACAATTAATATGAAATAAAGCTGAAGCAAGTAAATACCAAATATATGGTGCATGTGTTTGCATTGGCTAAATTGGCAACATGACCGTCCCCAAATACAACACTATATATATATATATATATATATATATATATATATATATATATATATATATATATATATATATATATATATATATATATATATATATATATATGTGTATATATATATATATATATATATATATATATATGTATATACATATACATGTATATGTATATGTATATATGTATATGTATATATGTATATATATATACACAAACTACAAACTACAATACTCACATATGTTGTTGGCACTCCGTCGCTTATGACGTTGAGGGTTCCAGTTGATCCGATCAATGGAACAACCTGCTCATGAAATTAACGTGCAAGTGGCTGAGCACTCCACAGACATGTGTACCCTTAATGTAGTTCTCGGGGATATTCAGCGTGACACAGTGTAACAAGGCTGACCCTTTGAAATACAGGCACAACAGAAACAGGAAGCAAGAGTGCGAGAAAGTTGTGGTGAAAGAGTACAGCAGGGTTCGACACCATCCCCTGCCGGAGCCTCGTGGAGCTTTAGGTGTTTTCGCTCAATAAACACTCACAACGCCCGGTCTGGGAATCGAAACTGCGATTCTATGACTGCGAGTCCGCTGCCCTAACCATTGGGCCATTGCGCTTCCACATATGTATATATATACATATATACATATATATACACACATATATACATGCATATATATGCATATATATATATATATATATATATATATATATATATATATATATATATATATATATATATGTATATATATATATATATATGTATATATATATGTATATATATATATATATATATATATATATACACACACACACATATACATATATATATACATATACATATATATATATACATGTACATATATATATATATATATATATATATATATATATATATATATATATATATATATATATATATATATATATATATATATATATATATATAATAAAGTAAAGTTGTGGAATACCGTACGAGTGGAAATATATATGAAAGAAAGTTTGAAAATGCACTTATTTTTTTAAATATTTATTTACTTAACCGGTTTCACTTTTTTAGAAAAAGATTATCAAAAGTCTTTGAGAATAATAAAAAATGTTAAAAAACAGTTTGAGTATTAAAATGCATATATACATTCTTTGATGATAAAATATATTTAAAGTATAAAGCTTTGTATGAACTTTGTAGTGTTACATACTGATTATCACACATTCTCTGATAATAAGATGAAAATGTTAAAAACAGTGTATGAAAGTACATATATGGAAAAATACAGATACATATTCTTTGATAATCGAATAAAGTTGAGGAGGAACTGACCTGGCTTTTTTCTCTTGTGTATATTGAGGGACAATCTTATTATCAGAGAATGTGTGATAATCAGTATGTAACAATACAAAGTTCATACAAAGCTTTATACTTTAAATATATTTTATCATCAAAGAATGTATATATGCATTTTAATACTCAAACTGTTTTTGAACATTTTTTATTATTCTCAAAGACTTTTGATAATCTTTTTCTAAAAAAGTGAAACCGGTTAAGTAAATAAATATTTAAAAAAATAAGTGCATTTTCAAACCTTCTTTCATATATATATATATATATATATATATATATATATATATATATATATATATAAATATATATATATATATATATATATATATATATATATATATATATAAATATATATATATATATATATATATATATATATATATATATATAAATATATATATATATATATATATATATATATATATATATATATATATATATATATAAAGGGCTTCTTTCAGTTTATTTCTACCAAATCCATTCAGAAGGCTGAAGGCTATAGCAGAAGACACTTGCCTAAAGTGTCATGCAGTGGAACTGAACATGGAGCCATGTTGTTGAGAAGCAAACTTCTTACCCCACAGCCATGCCTAGCCACTCTTACCACTGGTGTCTACTAACTCCTAACCGCCTGACCATTTATAATTAATGAAAGATCATTGATACACCAGTTGCCTACATCTTGGTGAGCCTGGAAAGACTATGAGTACCTAGATTTTCTTGAATTAGATTATAAAATGAACAAATGAAGGAGCCTCAATGTAGTGCTTCACTTTCTATAAACAGTTGCCATTGTATTGTTTTACAAATGAAAGATAACGTTGGACAATATGATACTAAATTCACAGATATGTCAGGATGATCAAATTGGAATACTTTTGGTCAGAGGTCAGTTGGATTAGGATTGTCCGGAGTTAAACAAGAGGAGCCAAAAAAAAAAAAAAGAAATCATAACAAAATGGAAAACAATTTTTTTTTATTCTAATGATTTGGTCTCAAGGGGTTTGTAGCACAGGTCCTCGTGCTCAATTGTTTTTCTTTATCTTTTTCAGTTGTTTCAGTCATGAATTCCACACATGCTGGAGAATCACCTTGAATGGTTATTGACTGTATCAACCCAATCCTTTGGGTTTTGGGGTTTTAGTTTTTTTAAATAAAATTTAACATTTATCCTACTTACCTCTATTTGTTCTAAAACCACTTTGTTATGGGACATTTTTTTTATCTTTTATCTTTTTGCTTGTTTCAATCATTAAACTGTGGCCATGCTGGGGCACTGCCTTGAAGACTTTTTAGCCAGATGAATTGACCACAGTACTTATTTCTTTTTCCTGTAAGCCTGGTACCTATTCTATCAGGTACTTTTGCCAAACTGCTAAGTTACAGGGATGTAAACACACCAACACTGTTTGTCAAGTGGTGGAGGGGCAGAAACACAGACACAAAACACACATATATATGATGGGCTTCTTTCAATTTCTTTTGACCATGTCTACTGACAAGGCTTTGGTAGGTCTTGGGCTATAGTAGAAAACACTTGCATAAGGTGTCACACAAGGAGATTAAACCTGGAGTTTAATCCCCCTGTGTGATTAAACATGGCGCAGTGGTTAATAGCGCGGGATACTAACCCCAAGATTCCGAATTCGATTCCAAGCAGTGACCTGAACAATAGCAATAATAATAATAATAATAATAGTAATAATGATAATAATAATAATAACATCGAAAAATACCTTAGGAATGAGAACCCTGGTTCAAAATTTCCCCGAGACACCTGAAAAAGGCTGGAGGGTATACCAGTCGAAACATGTTAACAACAAACAAGATGAAGACAAATATCCGTCGAATGTAAATAATGCCTGGGGTTATGTGGTCAGGAAGCAAGCTTCTTACCACACAGCCATGTGTGCACCTATAACCCAGAGCACTATTTTTCAACTGGTGTCAATGTAAAGACAGACAGATAAATATGCATGCATACATTACACATACATGCACACACACGTGCACACACACACACACACACACACCAATGCACACTCACACACTGATGCAGACACACAAGAGAAGCAATTTTTATCAAACAACCAGCCAACTGACTGACCGACTGACCGACGACCAACCAGCCAACTGACCATTCAGCCAACCAGCTTTACTCACAAGCTATTGGGCATTAGGCAATCTGATTCTGTTGTGGAAGACACTAAACACAAGACGTCATGTAGTGAGATTGAACTTGAAACCACATGGATGTGCAGTGAACTTCTTAACCACAAAGCCATATCTTTTTAATCAATTCACATCAATAGCTGCAGTATAGTTCATTTCATTAGATTATCAGAATTTCATAATTATAACTGAGACTAATGCTTTTATGAGTATTGGTTATTGGTTATTTTCTCAAGTCCCACAGGGTTCAATTTAATAGAGTCAATTAAAAAAAAGTACTATTAATATATTGATGTAGACTCCATTATCTGTACTTTTAGCATTAACAATTAGACTTAAACTCTTACTGCTGTAATTTTGATATGACTATGCTAAAATATGTATTTATATATACACATATTTACACAATATTTCTATTGATCTCCAGTAATGCATCCATCTATTTTTCCTGTTAACATACACATTTATGGTATATCATCATCAGCATCATCATCATTTAATGTCTATTCTCCATGTTGGCATGGGTTAGATAGTTGACTGGAGCTGGTTTAAGCAGTTGTCTTTGTTGGCTTGGTTTCTATTGCTGGATGCCCTTCCTAATGCCAATCACTTTACAAAGCATACTGGGTGTCTTTTATGAGTCACCAGCATGGGTGGCTTTTACATGTCACTGGTATGAGTGGCTTTTACAATTAGCTTGATGTGTCTTCTCAAGCACAGCAAATTGCCAGAAGTCTCAGTCACTTGTCATCGTCTTTGGTTGCCGAGTCTTACAGAGGTGGTAACAAGTGACTGAGACTTCTGGTGATTTGCTGTGCTTGAGAAGATACATTAAGCTAAGTGAAATAGTGATCATAACCAATGTTGATGGATTAACTGTTGGACAACAAGAGTGATTGTAGGCCTGAAAGACGCACTGCACTTGTTGCTCGTGAGCTGAACCGTTATAAAATTGATATAGCTGCACTCTCAGAGACTCATCTAGAAGATGATGGTCAGCTTGAGGAAGTAGGAGGTGGATACACCTTTTTTTGGAAGGGGAGGCAGAAGGAGGAGCGCAGAGAGGCTGGTGTTGGTTTTGCAGTCCGATCTGATATCCTTAAGAAGTTGGAAGAGCTCCCTGTTCCTATAAATGAACGTATAATGACGCTACGGTTGCACTTGAAAGGTAAGCGATTTGCTACTCTAATAAGTGCCTATGCACCTACTTTGACTAGCTGTGATGAAGATAAAACAATGTTTTATACCCAGCTGAGAGCCATACTTAGAAAAATCCCCAATTCTGATAAAGTCATTCTACTGGGGGATTTTAATGCCAGAGTTGGAACAGACTGGCAAACATGGAACTCTCTAGGACGTTTGGAGTAGGGAAAATGAATAGCAATGGTCTCATGCTACTGGAGCTTTGCGAAGAACATGGACTTTACATCGCAAGCACTCATTTTATGCACAAAGGTGATCACACAACAACATGGATGCACCCAAGGTCCAAAGTTTGGCACTTGCTGGATTATGTCATCATCCGCAAGCGCGACATTTATGACATTTGTAATGTCAAGTCCTTCCATGGATCAGAATGCTGGACAGACCACAGTCTGGTGTGAGCAAAGTTCCGAATGGTAATTAGAATAAAAGAGAGAAGAGGACCAGTCAGCATTCCTCGCCGTCTAAATGTCCACAAGGTATATGATGTTGTGGTTAGGAAAGAACTTCAGACTCGCTTGTCCAGCATTGAAACTGCTGCAGCATGGGAGGATTTTCGAGACCACGTTCTACAATGTGCAGCCGAAACCCTGGGATGTGTTACTGCCAGACACAGAGACTGGTTTGACGAGAATGATGCTGAAGTTCAGCGACTATTGGTGGTAAAGTGCCATGCTCACAGTGTATTGCTACACAGAGAACTGTCTACTGTGCAGCGAAGTCTAGCACTTGCCCACTATAACAGTGTAAAATCACTACTGCAGCGATCTCTCAGGAAGATGCAAAACACTTGGTGGGAGGATCTTGCTCGTGATGTTCAGGCTGCTGCTGATGCAAATGACAGCAAGAAGCTTTATCATCTTATGAAGCGCGCTTATGGACCTAAGAGCTCCACATCAGCTCTTTTGCTTTCCAAGGAGTCTTCTACCCTGTTTACTAAATCAACAGAAATCACAGGTCGCTGGATCGAACACTTCTCTGAACTCCTAAACCATGAGTCAGTTGTGGATAAAACAGTGATTGATACTATGCAACAAAGACCTATCATTGGCTCCTTAGACTCTTCGCCCTCAATAGATGAAGTAATGACATCAATAAGTAAATTGAATCTTGGTAGGGCACCTGGAAAGGATGGAATTTGTGCTGAGGTCTTGCGATTTGGTGGTAATTACATCACACAGTCCCTTCAAGAACTTATTAGTGCAGTCTGGAGGGATGGTGCAATCCCTAAGGACTGGAAGGATACAATTATTCTTCCTCTATATAAAGGAAAAGGAGCCAGAACAATGTGTGGTAACTACAGAGGTATTGCTCTACTATCAGCTGCTGGCAAGGTTCTGGCAAATATTCTTCTTACTCGTCTGAACGGGTGTCTCGTAAATGATGTCCTATCTGAATCTCAATGTGGCTTCCGATCTGGTAGAGGGACAATGGATATGCTCTTCACAGCAAGACAGATGCAGGAGAAGTGCTATGAGCAGAATATGGATCTTGTCCAGGTATTCATTGATTTAACAAAGGCCTTTGATACTGTAAATAGGGCCTTTCTATGGAAAATACTTGGCAAACTTGGATGTCCAGATCACTTTATATCTATAATTAAATCATTTCATGATGGGATGGAGGCTTGGGTCAATGTTGGTGGTGGCATGGCGGGACCCATTCCTGTAGAGAATGGTGTCTAGCAGAGTGACATCCTTGCCCCAACTCTCTTTTCTTTGTGCTTTGCTGCTGCTTTTACTCATGCTTTTGTTAAGGTTAGCTCTCTGGGAATTTATGTCAGATATCGATCTTCTGGCCGCCTCTTTAATCTTCGCCGATTTGCTGCCAATTCAAAGGTTCTCCAGTCTATTATTCGTGACCTCCTTTATGCGGATGACTGTGACTTAGTCACTCATACAGTGGATGACATGCAAATACTCATGAATTGCATTTCTGCTTCTTGCAAGGCATTTGGACTTGGCATTAGCCTGGACAAGATTGTTGTAATGTTCCAACCTGCACCAGGAAATCCATATTTGAAACCAGCTATCTTGGTTGAAGGAACAATTCTGAAGGTAGTAGACAAGTTTGTCTACCTGGGCAGCACACTCAGCCATTCTTGCTCCCTGGATGAGGAAATATGTTTCAGGTTGCAGAGAACAACTAATTCCTTCCGGTCTCTTCAGTCTCGTGTCTGGTCCCAGCATGGCATAGCAAGGCAAACAAAAGTTGCTGTGTACTGTGCTTGTGTACTAACATCGCTCCTCTACTAGTGTGAAACATAGACTCTGTACAAACGTCAGGTAAGGGTCCTTGAACGCTTTCATCAGAGATGTCTCGGGCACATTCTCAATGTTGGCTGGACCTCAAGGATTCCAGACACACAGATCCTGAGGACAGCTGATATCCTGAGTATTGAGGCGATGGTGCACAAGCACCGGTTACGTTGGACTGGACACGTTATTAGAATGAAGGATAGCAGGACTCCTAAGCAGATGCTCTATGGAGAACTTGTGAATGGAAGGAGACTCCGGCAGAAACCAAGGCTGTGCTTTAAGGACTGTGTCAAGTCCTCATTAAAGGCCTGTGGTATGCAGGACACTGACTGGGAGAGCAATGCCTGTTATCGCCACAGATGCAGGAAACAGGTTAAGGAGGGGATCAACACTTTTGAGAGAGCACGTATCCAGCATGAAGAATTTAAGCGAGCTGCGCGAAAGTGCACAGCTTGTATAGTGAATGGGGAAAGCTTAATCTGCAATGTTTGCAGTCGTGTGGTGCTTGTCAAGAGCAGGGCTCATTAGCCACCAACGGAGCCGTAAATGCAAAATGTAAGTTAGTACTAGAGCGCAGAATGTTCCTGAAGGTCAGCAATGGTCTTCCTCGGTCACAAGGGGACGGCCATCATATATATATATATATGTATATATATCTGTATATATATATGTACATATGCATATATACATATATGTGTATATATATATATATATATATATATATATATACCGGAGTAAGCACATGCAATGTGCAACAAGGTGGAAAAAAGAGTACTCAAATACCAGAGGTAGAGTAATATGCTTTATTTAAAAGCAGCAGAAATATAACAAAAAAAACGTTACTCTGAGTTTCACGTTCCCGTTCATCGGACAGTTTTCTAACAAAACTGTCCGATGAACGGGAACGTGAAACTCAGAGTAACGGTTTTTTTTGTTATATTTCTGCTGCTTTTAAATAAAGTATATATATATATATATATATATATATATATATATATATATATATATATATATATATATATAAATATATATATATGTATATATGCATATATACATATATGTATATATATATATATGTATATGTATGTATATGTATATGCGTATGTATACATACATACATATATATATATATATATATATATATATATATATATATATATATATATATATATATATATATATATATATATATATATATATGGACACTAAAAACCCTGCTTGTGAAGACCTGTTGAGGCAAGTGAATTTGGAACTTGAAATTTGAAATCTGAAATCGAAAGCAAACTGAATCCGATGACTGGCACCCATGGCAACCTCTCCTTCATTGGACGCTAAACTCTGCTTGCGAAGACCTGGTCACCGAGCCAGTGGAGCACTAACAGCACTGTCGAGCGTGTTCATTGCCAGAGTAGCTGTCTGGCTTCCGTGCTAGTGGCCCGTAAATAGCACTATTAGAGTGTAATCATTACCAGCGTCACCTCCTAGCACTTGTGTTGATGGCACATTTAGAAAATCATTTGAGTGAGGTCGTTGCCAGTGCCGCTGGACTGGCTCCCGTGCAGGTGGCACGTAAAAAACACCTTTTGAGCATAGCCGTTGCCAGTACTGTGTGACTGGCCCTTGTGCAGGTGGCACGTAAAAGCACCCAATACACTCTCGGAGTGGTTGGCGTTAGGAAGGGCATCCAGCTGTAGAAACTCTGCCAGATCAGATTTGAGTCTGGTGCAGCCTACTGGCTTGCCAGTCTTCAGTCAAATCGTGCAACCCATGCCAGCATGGAAAGCGGACGTTAAACAATGATGTTGATGATGATGATGTATAATCCTTTTCATTTTATTTCATTATATGTTTAGTTTTTTTCTTTACTTTATCATAGGAGTAGCTGTGTGGTAAGTAGCTTGCTTACCAACCAAATGGTTTCGGGTTCAGTCCCACTGCATGGTACCTTCGGGAAGTGTCTTCTACTACAGCCTCGGGCCGACCAAAGCCTTGTGAGTGGATATGGTAGACGGAAACTGAAAGAAGCCCATCGTATATGTGTGTGTGTGTGTATATATATATATATATATATATATATATATATATATATATATATATGCATGTATGTTTGTGTGTCTGTGTTTGTCCCCCCCAAATTAATACCATTATCTTTTAACTCCCAAATTTTACTTGCCAATGTCGTACTATTTGCCTTATGTCTAAGTCTAAAAGAGGACCTATGGTTATATATTCTCTGTTTCACATTAATACTACATCCTATGTAAATATAATTCTCGGTTATTGTACTAACAATGCATCTGTACACTAACGTTTAAGGGACAGAAAAAGAAAAAGGATATTAGGAATTAACAAGGACATCCAATACGTTGGCAAGTAGAATTTGGGAGTTAAAAGATTGGGAGTTAAAAGTGATTGTCCCTCATACTATTACTACTGGATAAGAGACAATAAAATCAGAGACAGTTTAGAATTTTTGCCTAGAACCAATTACTAGCCTGATAGACTTGGCTATGTCAAGATGGATTTTTATGTATTCTTCCTCCCACTTGGATTTGAAATATTGCCACAATTATAATATATCTATTCTACTGTAATTTTCTGCATTTTCCTGCAGCTGAAGATTGCTCTACATATTGCATTTAATGTAATGCTCGCATTACTTAAATAAATGGAGTAGCATGAAACGTGCGTACTGCAATCATCTTTGAAATCCGTGTTGCTTATTTTGATTTTATATGTATATATATATATATATATATATATATATATATATATATATATATATGTATGTATATATAAAGTAAAAAATAAAAAGTAAAAGAGTCACAAGGAAGAGTAAGTACGGTCAGGCAGCTTTTTAATCACTACAAATATTTCGATACATACAGATCCTTGTATATACATGATTTAAAGTTAAGTTTAAATTAAATTATGTAACGATTTACCTACATAAGATGAGCTATATGTATCTCCTCAGGCGATACTCAATTTTCTTTATATAAAGAAGCCATGGATGCTGTAGCATGGAAATCTAGATTTACTTACAAAGAGAGCAACTGAGTGTCGCCTGTGTAGATATATATAGATCTTGTTATACAGGTAAATTGTTACATAATTTAATTTAAACTTAACTTTAACTCCTATAAATACAAGGATCTGTATGTATCGAAACATTTGTTGTGATTAAAAAGCTGCCTAACCTTTCTTACTCTTCCTTTTGACTCTTTTACTTTTTACTTTTTATTTTCACACACGAGGAATACCTCAGACTAGAATTGGTAGCATACCATAAGAATACTACCGGCTATTTGGGAATTCTAAGGGTGAACAAGCTCTATTTGTACTCTTATACATTCTTAAAAGAACACACCTCAACTATATGTGTATATATATATATATATATATATATATCATCATCATCATCATCATCATCATTATCATCATCATCATTTAATGTTTGCTTGCCATGCTAGCATGGGTTAGACGATTTGACTGAGGACTGGCGAACCAGATGGCTGCACAAGGCTCCAATCTGATCTGGCAAAGTTTCTACAGCTGGATGCCCTTCCTAACGCCAACCACTCTGGGAGTGTAGTGGGTGCTTTTACGTGCCACCAGCACAAGGGCCAGTCAGGCGGTACTGGCAATGGCCACGCTCAAATGGTGTTTTTTATTTGCCACCTGCACAGGAGCCAGTCCAGCGGCACTGGCAACAACCTTGCTCGAATGTTTTGTTATATATATTATATATATAAAGAAAACAGAAAATGGAGATGAAATTGATGAACAGCAATTGATTTGCATCAATTATTATTTAATAATTAGTTACAAAAGACTGCATCCCATCTAGGAATTAATAAATAATAATTGATGCAAATCAATTGTTGTCCATCAATGTTATCTCTATTATCTGTTTTCTTTAAATTTTGATTCCTGATAAACTCCTTTTTATCCTTGTCTTTACCTTTAACTTATGAGCATAACATGTTTGCCCATGTCTAGATATAGGTAATATACTGGTTGTATAATGGATTCTTTTATCCCTTAGACGGTTATTTTAACCTCTAACTCAGCTAACCTATATATATATATATATATATATATATATATATATATATATATATATATATATATATATATATATACAGGGTGTCCATAAAGTTTCTTTACCATTTCAAAACTTTATTACAAATGCAATTGATAAGATATTTTATTCAGATTTGTTCTATTATATTCAGCGTTTATTAAAGTTTTTTTTACTTCATTTAATACACTTCTACATGGGCACCATTAGTTGCACGAAGCACATCAAGACGGTACTCGATTTCTTGCCATGTTCGCTGTAGCATAGCCTCATCAATTGTGGCAATGGCATCAGTAATCTTTTGCTTTAGGTCAGTAATGTCCCGTATCGTTGTTCGATACATATCTTTAACAGCTCCATAGAAAGAAGTCCAGGGAAGTGATATCTGGTGAACGTGACGGCCAATGAATTGACCCACCCATTCCAATTCACCGGTCTGGAAATGTTTGATTGAGGAACCCATGAACATGCAGTCCCCAATGTGGTGGTGCACCATCTTGTTGGAAAATGATGGTTGGTTGAAGGTCATTCAGTTGTGGTGCCACATATTCAGTTAAAAGGTCAAGGTAAACGTTTGCAGTAATTGATGTCTCGTCGAAGAAAAGTGGACCAATTATTCGATTGCACATGATCTCACACCACACATTCACCTTTAGGCTATTACGCTCAATTTCTCTAGTCACGTGGGGGTGTTCTGATCCCCAGATTCTCACATTGTGTTTGTTCAGTTTCCCTGAAACATGAAAGGTTGCCTCATCACTAAAACAAACTCATCTGAGGAATGTTTCATCTTCAGAAATTCGTTCCAGCATGTTAACTGCAAACCCTTTTCGTCTTGGTTTATCATTCGGCTCGAGTGCCTGTAAGAGTTGCACTTTGTAAGCGAACAATCGCAAGTTCTTGTGTAGGACCTTGTGCACTGTTGAACGCGGTAGTTCTAACTGTGTGGCAGCAGTATGGATGGACTTTCTGGGAGAACGAGAAAAGGATTGTCCTACACGATCAATGTTTTCATTAGATGTTCTTGGTCACCCACTCCTCCCTTTATCTAACACTGTCCCTGACTCCATAAATCTCTTGTGCCGTGCACGAATTGACGGACGTGATGGTGGATCTCTTCCAAACTCAGTCCTGTAGTTTCGCTGAGTCTGTCCATCCGATTTTTTTTCAATAAATCATGAAACACATTGCACCTTCTCTTGAGGGGTGGTCATTTTTTAGGGGTTCATGAAACACGCAAATGCAATGTGATTAAAGACTTTAGTAAACACTGAATACAATGGAATAAATCTGAATAAAATATCTTATCAATTGCTTTTGTAATATTTTTTTTAAATGGTAAAGAGACTTTATGGACACCCTGTATATATATATATATATATATAACAGGATCCATAAAAACTTTAGAGACTAGGGAAATCAATTCTCTCAAATTCCCAGAGTTATCTACCTAGAGGTAGTAGATAACTTCTGCTACCTATGGGATCGAAATTAGTAGTAGGGGAGGATGCACAGAGTATGGTACCTAGAAAAAGCATAGGATGGAGGCAATTGAGAGAGCTGTTGACCACAAAAGGTTTCTCTCTCTCTCTGAGTGAAAGGAAGATTTTATGATGCATGTATATGGACAGCAATTCTATATGGTCGTGAGATGTGGGCCCTGAATGCAGAGGACATGCAAAAGTTAGAAAGAAACGAGGCTAGTATGCTTCACTGGATGTGTAATGTAAGTGTACATGTTCAACAAATTCCCAATGTTTTGAGAGAGAAGTTAGACATAAAAGGAATTAGTTGCTGTGTGCAAGAGAGAAGACTGCGCTGGTTTGGACATGTGATGCAGATGGATACCGACAGTGCCATAAAGAAGTGCTGATCTCTCAAAGCAGATGGAACACATAGAAGTAGGAGGCCTAGGAACATATGGGATGAAACACTGAAGACCTACTTCAAGGTGCATCTTCAGGAAAGATGTCAGAGGACCATGCTGCCTGGCGTCTTGTTGTACTCAAGAAGACCCGTACTCCACAGCAAAAGTGTTAAGACTGGTCCCTCTGGTGGGGAAAAGCACTCATGATGGTGCCACATAAAAGCACCCATACAGTACCACGTAAAAGTATCCATGCAGTACCATGTAAATGCACCCATGAGGTGTCACATAAAAGCACCTGTGTGGTGCCATGTAAAAGTAACCAGCACTCTCTGTAAAGTGGTTGACATTAGAAAGGGCATCCAGCCGTAGAAACCCTGAAAATCAGACTGGAATCTAGCACAGCTCCCCAGCTTGCCAGCTCTGGTCAAATCGTCCAACCCATGCCAGCATGGACAACGGACGTTAAATGAAGATGATATATATATACATATATATATCTTTGTATCTGTGTTTGTCTCCCACCACCACTTAAGAACTGGTGTTGATGTGTTTATGTCCCTGTAACTTAGAAGTTTGGCAAAAGAGACTGATAGAATAAGTACCAGGTTAAAAAAACAATAAGTACTGGGGTCTATTTGTTTGACTAAATTTATTCAAGGTGGTGCCCCAGCATGGCCACAGTCTAATAACTGAAATAAGTAAACGATTAAAATGATTAATAGAGCACTTAATGGCTGAGACACGAAATGAGTTAGGTATGGAAAGTGTTTCCTTTATATCTGATATAATCCAACATGACAATCATTTGAATTGTAACTAACATACCATACAACTAATCAATTGCTGCTGCTCTGTTCTGCCAGAAAATTCCTAATATTTCAGCAAAAGGCAGTAAGCAGGCAGAATCATTAGCACACCAGGCAAAATGCTTAGCAACATTTCATCCATCTTATATTGTTCTAAGTTCAAATTCTGTCAAGGTCAACTTTCTCTTTCATCCTTTAGAAGTCAATAAAATAAGTACAAGTTGAGAAGTAGGGTCAATATAATTGACTTACCCTGAATTTTCTGGCTTTGTACCAAAATTTGAAACAATATCTCAGCCAAATATAGTCATATCAATTACATCACGCTCTCTGAAATTTATAATCATTATTTATCTTTTTCCTCAATGTCCTCTAAACAGAACCAGAATTATAAAAATTCTATTTTACTAACTTTTATCCACCTAGTGCACACAAAAATGGGTAAAGATTTCTTATGGTTTACTAGTTGCATAAGGAAGTGTATCTAGCCATAAAACCTAACCAAAATATTGGGTACAAAGAATAAACTTGCACTTAACATGACGAAATTTTCTTCAATTCTGATTTGTTACCAAACTGAATGCTCCCCCAAAAAATATTTTTAGAGGATCTCACCAGTGAGAAAGGGAAGAAATCATATCAAAGCTTCTCCTCAAATCAGAGAATTGGCTAAAGCATTGAGAGTGGGATCAAACCCAGAACAACATGATTGCAAAGCAAACTTAATCACATAGTCTGCACCGCATTAGTTCACAAAAATTGAACAGTTCATAAATGTTGCACCCAACAGTTTACAAAACATTTCAGGAAAAAGAACATTTGCTTTCTACCATTTACACATGCCAATCACAAGCCTCGACCAAAAATAATAGTAAAAGTAGAACTTACTAATGTAACAGAGTAAATTATTTATTACTGGCAAACATTGCAATTTTAAGATTAACAGCCAAACTTTCTATATAACAACTTAAAATGGTTGAAAAGGAAAAGGAAAAAGGACTTCTAATGTCAATTTTCTCCATTACTGATAGAAAATAATCACAATAATAAGTTACTTCCCTTGGCAAACGATGTCTGTTTCTAGTTTCAGTTTCAGGACCTACACTGACAAGCGAGGAACTATAACCAATTAAATCGACCATTGCTGGTTGTTTCATATGTATTCAAAGGAGATGAAAGGCTAAGTCAACTTTAAAAAGAATTGATCATAAAGGTCCTTATTATATAGTTAGGTACTACAACATTACCATGCCAGCCCTTGCAATTGTAGCATCCACTTCAGCATTGTCACTTGTGAATACAGCCCTGAGATACTTAAACTTCACTTGTTATGATGTTCCACTATTAAGCAGAGTGCACTGGGATGAGTTTCTTAAAAGAACCAATGTCTCAATCTCTGCAACACTAACTCTCATCCCTGCCTTGCAGTACTCAGCTGTGAACCCTTTCTTGAGATCACCCTCTGATGAGTCAGGTAGTACCAGCCACCTGATCCTACACCTATCGATTGTGGTACCACTTTCCCAACGACTATGCAAGGTGCATCTTCAGGAAAGATGTCAGAGATGACAACACCCATCCCAAAGCCTACATTGAAAGGATTCAACATAGCACCATTTACCTACTCTCAGATATCTGGACATTCGTAAAGGGATTTCACAGCAACCAGAAGATGCCTCTTAATCCCAAACTCCTGCAAAAACCTCCACGGAATGGCACATGGTCATATGCCCTTCAGAGTCTACAAAACAAGAGTACGCTTCTTGCCAATATTCCTGATTTCTCAAATACCTGCCTTCAAGTGAATATCTGGTTGGTTGTTTTGTGTCTAGGATGGAAGCAACACAGTCCTTCAGCAAGCTTGGGCTTGTCAATTTCAATATGTCTCTTTTTCAGACACCTAGCAGAGAGTTTACCAAGGTGGCTCAACAAGGAAATTCCTATATAATTAGAAAACACTCTCTCATTTTCGTTTTTAAATATTGGGACTATTACTCCAGATTGCCATTGCTTTTGGTGCTTTCTAGAGGTCCAAGTCACCTGGCATACATGAGTCAGCCAGAGAAAACTTTCCCTGTTTAAGGCAGAATTTCATCCCTTCCATCAGCTTCTGAGTGTTTTAATCACCTCTATGACTTCAGCTTCTGTGAGGTTAGTCTTCACCCAAAGATGCATCTCATGTTCACCAGAAGATTTTATTGTGACTGGATTTAGATCAACAAAATATTCTCTTCACTCCCCGGGAATATTCTTAATGGCAAGTGTGGAAGAGGGTTTCTTTCTATGAAGTTTGGTGAATGGTCTGCTAGAATACTTTGGACAATCTAAAGATCTAAAGTCAGAATCTTGCTTAACATCAAAGTCCTACCATGACTTAGCCTTGGACATTTTTACTGTATATCCAATAATGTTACTCCTGAAATATGCACTTACAACCATTATCTATTTAGACATATTCAGATACGAAATGTAACAAACTAATGCTGGCTATAATTTATTTAGAAAATCTATAGAGATAACTTTAACAATTGATACAATGGATATCCCTACTTTAGAAGAATGTGTTCATGAAGAACCCATGATGCAGCAGTGGCTGTGTGGTAAGAAGCTTATTTCCCAACCTCATACTTCTAGGTTCAGTACCACTGCATGGCAACTTGGACAAGTGTCTTCTTCTATAGCCTTGGACTGCAAAGCCTTGTGAGTGGGTTTGATAGGCAGAAACTGAAAGAACTCTGTCTCATACACATACATACACACATACATACATACACACACACACACACATATAAGAATAGGCTAGCCAAAGATCAGAGAGCTTCTTTCTACCTCTGTTGGTAACGAAGGGCCTCTACCTCAGAATGAAAAGCAGATTGTATGATGCCTGTGTGCGGACAGCTATGCTTTGGCGATATGCGGTGCCTGAGAAGATTCATCAAGCCAAGTGAAATCATAGTTGTGGCCATTGCCAGTGTCAAGTGAATGGCACCCAAGCTGGTGGAACATAAGAAGCACCCATCTTGGGGTGGTTGGTGTTAGGAAGGGCATCTGACAATAGTAACCAAGTTAAAATCAGACTGGAACTTGGTGCAGCCCTCCTGCCACCATAGAAAGTGGGAGTTATATGATGAAATACACATGTATCTGTCTGTATCCCCCACTGCTGATTGACAACCAGTGTTGGTGTGTTTACATCCCTGTAACTTAACAGGCTTAAAAATAAGTACTGGAGTCAATTTGCTTGATTAAAATTCTTCAAGGCGATGATCCAGCATGGCCGTAGTCTAATGACTGAAGCAAATAAAAGAATGATACCTAATGTATCCCACCATGCACATAGCAAAACTTCTTTGGGAGTAGATTTGGTTTAGACGAAACCAGATTTTCATTTGGTGATAGCCACTGCTGCTTAGATTTGTTGTCAGCATAGAATATCCTTTCCTGTCACCTGTTACAATTCAAATAAGAAAAGGCATTTGCTCATTCTTAATTGGCAAATTGTTGTACAACTGCTTTATTCTCAGGGAACAGCTCATGAGGTACCCATTTCCCTTTTCTATGCACTTTCCTAATCTTCTTGAGATGATCTTGTAGAGGACCAAGGTTTTTTAAGCCTCCAGGATAAGTCACTTTGACATGGATCTCCTTCAATTTCTGTTTTCACTGCATCAGTATTGAGAACAGCTGGTGTTCCTGATCAATACCCAACCAAAAGATCAAAATCACCATTTTTTTAAATTTGTCAAATCACCTTTGGCATTTCCAAACACTCACACCATCAGGATATACATGTTTTCCCTTGTACATGTTGCATTGTTGCCCTTATAAAAATCTGTAAAGCATGCAATGTCTATTATGCAGCTCACTAAAGACATTGTTTTCCATGGACTATCAGAGAATGCATATGCACAAACAGCATGTGGCCACATAAAAGTTAGGCCATTAACTCTATGTACTGATTGATTGATCGAATGCACTGATTGGCTGATTGCAAGAACACCTTGTTTTTGGCTTATAAATTATTTGTGGCATGACATCAGATTATTTACTTAAAAATATAGGACTTTTCAGTACCCCTTATATATAAGAGAAAGACAGACAGAGTGGGGTAGTTGGCTCCTATTCAAAGCTTTACCACTTCTTGTTAGATGCACTTTTTCTCTGTATGATGTCACTTTTGAGTCCTGAGAGCTGTTTGAAATTTGCATTACAAACAGTGCAAAAGTGTCTCACCTCAAATGGTACAGCGTTGTTTATCTTGTCTGGATTGTGGATATTGAAATACTTTTTTAGAACAATGTGGAACTTATATGTTTCATTACATGTATGGCATATAAGCATGTCAGCTGAAAAGTCCTTTTTATCATTAGAACCAACTGTATCAGGAATTCTGAGATGTGAAATTAAGGCAGCTTTAGAAAGGCAAGTCTACCACAGGTTGAGCAATTGAAGGATGACATTATTTCTGCATTTAGCAAGGTGTAAATATACATATATATATATATATATATATACATACATACGTGTGTGTGTGTGTGTGTGTGTGTGTGTGTGTGTGTGCACTTGTGTCTTTATGTCTGTGTTTCTCCCTCACCAATGCTTAGCAACCAGTGCTGGTTTGTTTATGTCACCATAACTAAGCAGTTCAGCAAAAGACACTGAAAGAATAAGTACCAGGTTCTAAATAAAAAGGTTTTGGAGGTCGATTTGTTCAACTAGAAACTCTTCAAGGCAGTGCTCCAGCATGGTCACAGCCAAACGATTGAAACAAGTAAAAGAGCAGAAAAAACTTCAATGCTAATTTGTTTCTAATCCTTTACAAAGCTCCAGTTCCTGCACAATCTAAACTGAAATACTGCTCTCAGAAATGGGAAATAACTGTTGCTACACTAAAAAGCAAACTAGACAACACTCAAAAGAAAGCCTTCTTGTCGACTGGCAAAGATTACCCTCACAAATGCTACAACTCCTAGCATACAAATTGACTGTCCTGCTCTCTGCCTCTTCTATTTCTACCATAACAACCTCTGCTCCTCAGACTTTCAAACAGAGAGTCATTTCTTTTCATTGGCTCTGTTGTTTTACTTGCCAACTCCAGCACAGAACACTTTGCCCCATTATCTCTAGAAATGATAGCTAGTGCTCCTCATTCACATTTTTTAAGACATCAACCACATTGATAATTTAAACAATAACAGTAATTTATTTCAGATTGTGATGCAAGAAAAAATTGTAGTACTTTTTTAATTTTGTTTTTAAGCAGATATAAATGTTCCTTTTCGATTCTAAATATTTAAAAATAAATTTTGTTTTAATAGTCAAATTGTATTTTGCTCTTACAAATCTATATACCACTAAAGCTCTGTGATTGCTTGCTTGTATGCTTGTCTGTAATTTAATACAGCCAAACCAGCACATAATGGGAAAATACTCTGAAAGTAAGGTACCCTTGAAATGGGAATACAAACGGAATAAAACAAGTGTTGCGTAAATCAGACTGCAGATTCCCAAGATACGTGGTTCTTTGGGGTACCTTCATAAATAGCCAAAACGACGCATAATACTCTAAAAGTAAAATAACCCTGAAATGGGAATGTATAATACTGTGAAAACTGTTTCCATTATATAACAATTCCTTTTGCATTTTTGTAGAAGTGTGTACATATGCCATAAATAAATGCTATTACTGGAGTTCATCCCAGAAATTCTATTTCTATTAGATGCTGTAAATAATCAATAAAACCTTAAACATAGGTCTTGTAAACCAGACCTATGATGACACAAACGAATTGAAATATTTAACTGAATCATCCTAAAATTAACTTACATTTCAATGCAATGTTGAAATCAGCTTCAATGTTTTATAACCTGAACCGTCGGTGACCCAACAGATCAAGGGTAGACTAGTAGCCCATAAAAGTTTTATTTTGAAACAAAATCTTTAATTTTATGGTTAAACAATTTTCCAACAATTATTTAGCTATTAAAAAAATTTTTTAATGCTTAAACAAATGGATGGTTATCAGACTACTTCTAACAGTTGTGTTTATTTTTTTTAAGATTTTGTAAATTGTGCAATTGTAGAATGGTCGTGGGTAGTTTAAAATGTACCTCATATAATTCTAGTTGAAAACCAGCTAGTTGCTCCCCCTAAAAAATTGTGGCAATCTTAGAAATAGACAAAAAGAAATTTGACTAATGAATAATTAGTTATGATAGCTTTGATGCATGTTCATAAATCCTCAAAAGTGCTACAAGGAGAGTGGTATTTTAGCAGAAGACTAAATATATATCTTGTCATTATGCTATGAGCAAGTAAGGCTAGAGTAAAGCAAAGACATTCAATGATGGTTTACCAAATTAACCCTGTAGCATTCAGATTATTCTGTCGAATATAATGTTTATTAATTGACATTGCTTTGAATTTATCATGCATTATCTCATAGCTTTAAGATTTTGATGAAGTAATTTCTTAGAATGACATTGTAGGGGAGGTGTAGAAGGCTGGTTCTGATCAATGTGAACATAAAGCAAGTAGAATATTTGGGCCAGATGTGGCCAGTTTAAATGCTAAAAGGTTAAACTAAATTTGTTTATGTTGCTGAGAGTGACTTTCATTACACGTGACTGAGTTCCATAGAAAGAAGAGATTTACCAAGTGTCATGATTAAAACCTTGAAAGAGATTAAAAATACTTTGCATGTTTTGCAGCTTTTTATTAATAAATACAACTACAACATTGAGAATAAAATTTTTCTTTTCACAAAATAGTTGTATGTTTTATAAATATATTGAGTATATTTTTCTGAAGTTTGAGAAGTTCCCATTTATCTTACATATCGAGTTTGATAATAAGTTCGTATTTTACCAACCCTAATATGTGAAGATCATTATCTCTTAAAGGGTGATCTGGAAGAATTATCATAAAGTTGTCTGGTGCTGAATAGTGAAACACTAAAACCAAACAGGGACAAGAAAACAGCAACTGGTAAGATGAATTGATCGATTTTACTGCTGCTGGTTGAACCCTCTGCCTGCAAAAAAAGAATAACAATTTTTTTTTTAACAATATAAACTTAGTTTATTAATATTGACAATATATAAATTAGAGCAATTAAATGTTTAACAACAAATAAAATCTGCTTTCACAGATTCCCATGACTCTGTTGCCATGCAATTCCATTATTATAAATTTGAATTGGGATCTTGAGTCCAAGTGAATCTTTCATTAGTTGATTACACAACCATGGACGTTACCTCTAAGGACGCCTTGCAGTTACTCTCTTGATAGAGCTTGGTGATCCTGACCACTGATCTGATGAGATTCTCCACTCAGCATCAATGTAAGAAGCACCATTGGTTCATCAGAGCTTTTCCACTACCTCTTCACAATCCACCAGGCTACAGTCTCATGACTTCGCTGTATCCTAACAGGGTGGCTGAACAGGATCTATCCCTTGCAAAAGGGCAGCCTGTAACTATGATTGTCACTCCATGAGGTACTTTCAAAATACCCACATACCCAAATAAATGTGACACCTAAATAAAGTTGTATAATTTAATAGTATCAGATTTTATCTGCTCTTCTAAAAATAGTAAGAACCGTATGTTTCTAGAAATTGATGCACGTGAATTAAACAAAGAAGAGCATCTTAATACTTAGCTTTTAACACTTATGATTATCTGAACTCAGCAGACTAAGATTTAGTGGGATATAGGGAGGGGGGGGGGTCTGAAAAACCATAATACCCTCAGCTGACATTTGGTATTACATCTTAACCATACATATGAATTTTAAAAAAACTGCAAGAAATCTGACAGAAAAGAGTTAGAGATTAACTGGAGTGAAGTTAAAATTCACCTGGTTTTTATACTGATACTGCAGTACATACATTACAAAATATAACTTCAAGGTAAGGTAGTGAAAAGTTATTGCATATCTTTAGTGTTTAACCAAAACTGTTCATTACACATTCTTTTATTGATTTCAGTTATTGACTGACAATGCAAGCTGTCTGAAGTTGGCTGCTTTTTGTTTTTCCGGCCTGGTAATTTTAGAATAGTCTCATAGCAAGATCTGTCTGTGTGTGTCTGTATGTGTGTGTGTGTATATATATATATATATATATATATATATATATATATGTATGAGGTCTGTCTGAAAAGTAACAGGACTGGGTGTGCTGTGTGAGCTATGGGTGAAAGAGGGACGACAAGCAGATTGTGTTATCATCTGACATGATATCTTGGGAGCATATAACTGTAATCTTAGCTTTCTGCAACCACTGCATAGTTTTTCCCATGCTTTTGTTTGCACCACCTCTTTTTCAGGTCATTCAGCTATGAGCACTGAGGAACAAATGATGAACACTGAGCAATGAAAATTATGGTCCATGTGGAGAAAATTCCATCACAAGCACTTGAAATGCTTAAGTAAGTGTATAGAGATAACACCATGTCACACAAACGTGTTTTTGAGTGGTAGAAGAGGTTCAAAAGGTGTGCGAGGAGGTGGAAGATGACTCCAGGAGCAGGAGGCATTCAATGAACAGGACTGAGGTCAATGTCGAGTGGTCAATCAGCAAGTCTACAAAGAGATCTTATGGCACTTGCTTTGCTCAGTGAGTAAGAAGATATGAGAGTTGTGGCAGGACAAATCGTGGCTACTTCACCACAACAATGCAACTGCTCACAACGCCCTGAGCATCCAGCAGTTACTGGTCGAGAACACCACCATACTGGAACAACCTCCCTATTCACCTGATATTGCTCTGTGTGACTTTTCCTTTTCCACAAGCTCAAGAGAATCATCAAGAAGTCATGAAGGCCATCAAGAGGGCCGTAATGATGGAGCTGAGGGGCATCCCAGATGAATCCTTCCAGCAGTGCTTAGAAGCATGGCAGATAAGGATGGAAAAGTGCATCAGACTCAAGGGAGATTACTTTGAAGGGGAAACCATGAAGATTGTTGTTTGAAATTGAAATAAATTGTTTGACACCAGTCCTAGTATGGAAACCAGATGTTAAACAATGATGGTGATTATATACATATATATATTCATTAGAGCAAAAAGAATATCCTAAAAACCAGTATATATAAAGCTGATTTGATGAAGCAAGTGAGCTAACGTACAGTATAAACATTTGATCACTATAAACAAATCATCTATGCAGGTTGTTCAACAAGAAAATACAAAGCTTTATCCATTGTCTATCATACATATATATATATGTGTGTGTGTGTGTGTGTGTGTGTGTGTGTAGAGTCTGACCACCTCTCATACTTACACCTTAGATCCATTATGGCTTTTTAAACCAGACAATGTATTGAAAAGACACCCACTTAGATTGCATATCTGATTTGGACCAATAAGAGCTGCAACATATATATATATATATATATATATATATATATATATGGCGCCATGTAAAAAGCCCCCAGTACACTCTGGAAAGTGATTGTCGTTAGGGAGGGCATCCAGACACAGAAACCAAGCCAAATCAAACTGGAACTTGTTGCAGTTCCCCTGCTTGTCAGCTCAGATCAAACTGGCCAGTCCATGCCAGCATGGAAAACAGACATTTGATGATAATGATGATATATACCTCCTCCAACTCTCTCTCATATATGATAAACAAAGGTAAGGGGCCAGTATGAAAGGGTGTTAAGGATGAAATAAGGCAGTCATAAGAGGTGTCTCAGGGGAAAGAGAGAGGTAACAGGTGGCACAGAAAGGGTGCTCACAAGAACTGAACACATGACAGTGATTGGATATGAAACCACTCTGAAAAATTATAATCATACGTTATGAAAAAAATTTTTAAGAAATTACCTGTGATATTTTTAATAATGGCAGAGCTGTTCGTGAGAAAGATCGATAAATTATGGGGCCATTTTTCCTCATAATGGTGGATCCCAGCACAGAAGCCATTGAAGATAAGCTGCTAAAAGAAACAGTAAAACAGTCAAAGTAAAAAATATTAACAATTTATTTCAACAAGAGGAATAAATTTAGAGCAATAGTGAACATAGGTGCAGGCATGGCTGTGTGGTAAGAGGTTCGCTTCCCAACCACATGGTTCCACATTCAGTCCTAGTGTGGAACCTTGGGCAAGTGTCTTCTACTATAGCCTCAGGCTGACCAAAGCTTTGTGAGTGGATTTGGTAGATGGAAATTAAAAGAAACAAATCGTATTTATATGTCTATATCCATGTGTATGTGTTTGTTCCCTGCCACCATTTGACAACCAGTGATGTGTATACAACCCTGTAACTTAGCAAAAGGGAACAAGAGAATAACTACCAGGCTTAAAAAAGAAAATAAGTACTGGAGACAATTAGTTCCACTAAAATTCTTCAAGGTGGTACCCCAGTATAGCCACAGTTTAATGGCTGAAACAAATTAGTGTAAAAGTAGTTGAGCATTCCACAGATACATCATCATCATTTAACATCCATTTTCCATGTTGACTCAAGTTGGAGATGGTTGAACAGGATCAGGTAAGGCAACATCAAATTGCAATGTCAGCTTTGGCATATTTCCAATGGCAGGATTCCCTTCCTAATGTCAACCACTTTACAGAATGTACTGGGCCCTTTTTTGTGCACTAGCAGGCGAAGAAAAAGTCGGGGGAAAGTAAAAGAAAGCAAAAAAAAAAACCTCGACTAAATGGTACAGGTGGGGGGGGGGGGTTAAAAGAAGAAGAGATGATGGTTCTATATCAAGTGTTGAGAAGCTGGACTGGAATGGAAGAACAAGCCCAAATGCCTTTGGGCAAGTGTCATTTATTACAACCCCTGGTAAATCAAAACATTGAGTGGATTTGGTAAATGGAAACTGAAAGAAGACCAGATATACAAGGCTATTCTGCATTATATAAAGAAAAACAAAAGTGAAGGCAGGATGCTGGAGCATCCCAGAGAGCAGGCCTGTTGCCAGACTTTGGTGCCTGGGGGTGCTTCAGAATATTCTGGGTGGGTACTAATTTGAAATAATGGTAAAGTGTATCACTGTAAATCTGAGAGTGCACCACTGAATAGTGAGGGGGCAGTGCCGTCCAGTGCACTCCCTTAGAAACAAGGCTTTGAATCCATCTGACAGACAACCATAATTTCCACCCACTCACTTTTTCACTCACAAAGCTTGGATCAACCAGGGGCAATGTTAAAAAATCAGTTACCAAGGATGGTATGCAGTTGGATCAAAATCAGTTATTCATGAGTGTGAAGTGAGCTTGTTAACCCTACAACCGTTCTGTGTTTATCATATATAGAGAAAAACATATTTCATCCTTCAACTATGACCAGATCACTGATAATTCCACTTATCTTTTAACACTTACAAGGAAAATATCCTTCTAATTTAAATTCAAAAATAATTTTGTAGATTAGGCATAATTGTTTCGGCAACAATTAAAGTGATAAAACCTACTTTAAGTTGTAGCAATATGAAAATATTGTTTAATTTCAATGGAATGAATTCCCCAGTAGGATAAGATCTTACTTTGATTTGTAGTTTAGATGCTAATGGGGATGGAGTTAGTGAATAAAGAAGACATAGATTGTAGGCTTAATCCACCATCTGGGTCAAAATTCTACCTAAACCCCGGAACCGAATTCGTTTCATGATTAGGACCCAAGTTTCAACCATACTTCTTTCAATCTGTCTTGGAGCCCTAAAAAAGTTACGGGTGCTATACCCTTCCTGTAACAAAGCCATTAAAAAAAAATCTTAATTTCACTTTACTTTCGCAATTGAAGGGAGACAACAACGTCTTCATTTATTTGCTATTTTCCAAACAACTGGCAAAGTCAGAATTGCGTTTTAAAATTATTCATATGCAAACTGAGTTGGAAAATGTTTTGTTTATTGACTTTCTGCCTGATAAGTTTGAATTTCAATACCACAACCGAAGTTTTTCCAATATGACATGAAAGCAGACAACAAATTTAATTATATAACTTAATTTTAATAAATCGGCCGCGCATTACAGATTGTGACCTAATATAACTTACTGAAAATAAACTAAAAACATTGGAAAACAAACACAATTTTGAAATATGCCCAACAAATATATTTTTGTAGGATACAAAGTTCCTTTTTTTTTTAATGAAAGACAATGTTGTTGACTGAATTAACTGCTAATACATATGTACCCGGCTCTGTACGTCCCTCTAATGTCCATATCCTTAATGTCAACTTAGCTTTTCATCCAGACCAGTTCGATAGAATAAAGTGCCAGTCAAGAACCGGGATAGATGGTTTCAACAAATCCTCTACCCTTTTATCAAAATTGGCAATAATTACCTGCAAATCCAAACAAAACGATGCGTGTGGATATATATATATATATATTTATATATATCCACATGTATATATACATAGAGACATGCATGCAAACATACAAAATCCAGAAGAACAAGCAGTTAGTAGTCAACAGGTATAAGGTTATATACCAACAAGGGAATGTTTCCTTCTTCCTCAAGACCAAAATTTTCAATTCTTCTAAATACCCATTATAGAGGTAAATAATTCAAAAAGCCTATTTCATCACGTCATAAGCGCCAATTAAAAAAAAAAAAAAAGATAATGCGATGTAAAAACGAAGAAGTGCTAAATATTCTTATTGACCCAAAAGGAATAAAATACAATATCGAAGTTTGAATTGAAAAACATTAAAAGCATCGAACTCGACACCCGTCGACTAAGGAACCGACCGAGAGACCCTTTCTGTTAAGTTACTTGATAACAAATCTATTTCAAATTGCTTCTACTGTCTTAAGAAAATGGAAAGAGATATAATGTGGTATTAGATACATTGTCTAAGAAGAGGAACAAAACAGTCACAGCTGAGAAACTTTTGATTAGACATGTAGTATAAAACATGGCCTATACTTAAAACAACAACCTCAGCACCGTTTTGAATTTAATTTGAGAAAGAATATACATCATCAGAAATGATACAATACATTCAAGATAGAAAACAATCTGAAAATCGACTTACAATACAATAATGAATCGACAACAGCTTGACTAGTTATAACATGTGTCGAGTTGATTTCGGTAGAGGTGCCCGGAACGATCGGGGAAGGTGAAGGTCAGCAGAGAAAAGTGAAAACAGGCGAAAATGTGAGCAGCAGGGAAATAAAAACCGTTGACAACGATCTTCTTAAGAGACGAAATTTTAAAATAAACGATAAGCAATGAATATTTCATGCGACATACACATTCTCAATACACAATAACTGATACACGTTATAGAAAATCGCAGGTAAACAAAAGCAAAAAAAGATCAAAAACTAACTTACTGAGCGACTGGAGACATAGGTGG
Source organism: Octopus bimaculoides (assembly GCF_046866305.1). Lineage (NCBI taxonomy): Eukaryota > Metazoa > Mollusca > Cephalopoda > Octopoda > Octopodidae > Octopus > Octopus bimaculoides. Next base: position 17,901,266 of record NC_142943.1, read on the forward strand.
CTTCTGTTGAAAGGATTCGCTCGATCTCTCGCAAATCAAAAGACAGTCTGAATCAGAGCGCATGCGCACAATCCTCTTCTCTTGTGTTACGCGTATTTACTGGTGTTAGACCAGGCAACTTTTTTCTTAAACAATTTAGTAAGAAAATTAATTTTTAAATCTAATGTATAAAGGCGTGACTATGTGGTAAGAAGCTTGCTTCCCAACAACATGGTGGTATTGCGTTCCCACTGCGTGGCATCTTGGGCAAGTCTCTACTATAGCTTCGGGCCCACCAAAGCATTGTGAGTGGATTTGGTAGGGGGAAACTGAAAGAAGCCTATCATATATGTGTGTGTGTGTGTCTTTATTTCTGTGTTTGTCTGCCATAACCGCTTGACAACCGGTGTTGGTGTGTTTATGTCCCTGTAACTTAGCGACTCGGTATGTAACTGATAGAATAAGAACTAGGCTTTAATAAATTAGTCAACTAAAACTCTTGAAGGTGATACCCCAGCATGGCCGCAATCAAATGACTGAAACAAGTAAAAGAAAAGAAAAAATATCATTAATAGGAACTTATGAAATAGTCTTGCGTCTAAATTTCTAATAAAGGGAAAGCGTCTTTACTTACATTCACAGTTGTTGGATACTTGCGTTACGTAATTAATTATCCAGTAGATTGTTTATTTAGTTAGTTAAGTTGTGAGCTTTCAGTTTTATAATTTTTTTAAAATGATAATGCCGTGGTGAGGGACAAAGTAATATTTACTGCATTTTTTGACTTTGAAAAAAATTAGATTTTTACAAATGTTCACTACCATACAAAACTGTATCAGCTAAGCAAATGACCTTCTCTAAATGCATTATAACATATTCAAAACACTTTCAGAGAATTATCTCTGTTCTCTAGGCGGGGCAAAATGAGTAAGACAAGATAAACTTAATCTGTTTCTTCAGTTTTTTGAAATTACATTTGAAATCAGACTCATACACATCGACATCCATTTTCATACATTAGAAAGATGAGAAATGCAGCAGAAGTTTGAAATATCTTGGACATCTGAAAGAAGATCAGGGAAATGGCACATGATATGAAATTAATGAAACTCAACTAAATCTAAAAACATAAAATATCCTTTGTAGCTTCTTCCCGATCTGCTGTAGCAGCTCTGTCCCTAATATATCTATGCACCATACCATTAAAGAAGTGAAATTATTGAAATTAGTCATTACTCATTTCGCCCCACTTTAAAGTTTTTCTTTTTTTAATTAAAAATTATCACATTGGATATTAGTGTGGGAAATATTGACTTGGACTCCAACAGAGCAAAGAATTTCGATTGTTAAACACCAAAAATTATCCAGATATTTTATTAGCAACCTTAATTACAATCAGGTTAATATTGAGAAAAATGTTCTTGGAAAAAAGTACTTGTCACCTGTTTTAAACTCTCTCAACTTCAACAACATCAACTATGCTGAGTAATTTTTACTCTCAAAGAAGATGCAGCAGTACAAAACAATGATGCAACACTTGCAATGTAATAGTTTCAAACAGGTAGGGAGAAAATAACAAGAAATCAGAAATTATTCATTTACCCCACATCCCCTTCACCTATACATTTGAAGTCTTTTTACGCTTTTACTCCTCTCAATAAAGAAGCGATGAAAACATAGCTTTGCCAACATGTAGTAAGCAATTGTGTAAAGTCACTGCTGATTTGTCAAAAGTACGCTGCAGGTTTTTAGATGTGACATTATAGTAAAATATCCTATGTCAGCAAGCTATTTATAAACAAAAAAGCATAATATAGTCATTGCATTTAAAGCAATTCATATTGCCAATTTTTTAATTAAAATATGTAGTGAAAATTTAAAGATAACTTCATAATATATTTATTAGATTTTTACAAAATACAGAACTGCAAAACTGTTTCCAAAGTGAAATTGCATAGTACCAAATGGATAAATAATACTGTAAAGAACATGCTTGCTCCACACTTTGATAATTTGAATTCTAATGTAGGAAATAGAAAATTAATCTTTCATTAGATGAATTCAATTATATCAGTTAACATAACTGAGAATGCTTAAAATATACATTTATAGCAATAACAAAAACATATTTCAAAAAATGTAGGGCAAATAGAATTGTAGATGTTTTGAAATACAATTAAGGGTAAAAGAAGTTAGAATTAAACATTTATTGGATATCTGAAGTGGCAATACTAATGTCACAATAAGAGTTAACAATGTTGCCTGTCAGAGATTAAGAGAAATTCCATCATTATTTCTGTTAAGAGTGCCATAATAAAAAAAACAGAAAACAGATACTTCAAGCTGAACCGACCAGCAGGAGACCTTGAGGGTAGACCAAGAACAAGATAGTTGGATAATATCCATAGTCTCATTTGGTCATTCTTGAGAACCCATTTGGAAAGTATAATGATGGCTGCTTCTGATATGACCCTGTGTTGTCTCTCTTCTCATTTATTGAATGAAATGCTTTCTTTCAGCAGAAACCAACAATAATCAACTATCATATTTTAATTAAAGTTCTGCTAATATATGCTTTTGGAAATATACTGGAAAGGCTCATTAGGTACAGGCGTGGCTGTGTGGTATGAAGCTTACTTCCTAACCACACGGTTCCAGGTTCAGTCCCACAGCATAGCACCTTGGGCAAGTGTCTACTATAGCCACAAGCTAACCAAAGCCCTGTGACTGGATTTGGTAGACAGAAACTGAAAGAAGCCTATCATATATAGACACACACGCACACACACAAGGTGGTGTTAAAAAGTTCTTGGCTTTGGGTAAAAGAAAATACTGGAGGATCAGTTAATTATGATTTTATCCAACATTTTCTCTTCTCAGATTCACACACTTATTGTATTTGTCCTTCAGTTTTCTAAACCATGTAAAAGAACTCAAAAGGTTGGGCCTCCAACCAGGCCTTTTGTGATACTCTTAAGGCCAGGAACCTTTCAGTACCCGATCGTATGTGTGTGTGTGTGTCTTTATGTCAGTGATTGTTCCCCATCACCACTTGGCAACTGATGTTGGTTTGTTTACATCTTTGTAACTTAGCAATTTGGCAAAAAAGAAATCAATAAAATAAGTTCCAGGCTTAAAAAAAAACATGAGTACTGGGGTTGATTCAAGGTGGTGCCCCAGCATGGCTACAGTTTAATGACTGAAACAGATAAAAGATGCTCATGTCTTATAGCTTAGGGGTGGCAGGGAAGAAGACAAGGTGAGAATGTAAAAAATGGATTTTAAGAGACATCCTATATCTCATTCTTTCATAACATTTCAGTTTGTTGTGTATCAGTTCATAGTATACATCCCTTGGATTTCCAAAAGTATATTAACATCTTCATCATTCTCTTAGTTCTGTTTCATTGTATCTAGTAATGGGGGAATAATGAATTACAGATGATATTATGAATCTGTTTTTTAGCAAAAACACCAGGTGTTAATTTAGCATCTGCCAGCATTCCAGTAAATGTGTCTCCTAAACACTGAAAACTACTATTTGAATAAGCCATAACATTCACAGAATTTGTCACAAGGTCAAATTTAATGTGAAGTGGTGGAAGATATATTTTCTGAAGTTCAACCAGTGTTGATTGTGGCTCATTATATTTACGAACAACATCTCCTGTTTTAGATTACCAATCATATTCTATAGATATATTCTATATACTATAGATATTAAAAAAGTGTATATATCATGAGTAGCCCAATTGTAAACCAAGAAGCTATGATATAACTTTAAGGTGGTCGCAAATAATCCATGTGTGGCCCTTGTATTTCATAAGATTTAGCAGTAGATCCATAGATTCATATGTCACATTAAGGTTAGTGGCTTGTTCAGTTAGGCAACTTTATGATTCTCTGTACATATGTTAATGAAAAGTTTCCATGCTTTGAGATTATAGTCACAGCCACTCTTTTGCATCAGACCATTGGTAACACTGTAGAAACAAACTCTTTTAACCTGTAAATTAAATAATGATTTCATATAATAACAGCAGAAATAGAAAAAAGAATAACAGTTTTGCTGAAGAAGATTCCAGTCTTGAAGTCTAGAACCAAGCAACTTCACCTTTTTTTTTAATTCCAAACTGCACACCAAATTGTTTAGTTCTGTTTGACTTAGCTGATGTAGAGAAACCATCTGTGTCTGGAACATATGGGTTGGCTTTCTTATTCCTTATCACTGAGTATTCAGAACTGTTGTCTATGATCCTTTTTGGTGGAACTGTCAGTGAGACTGCTTCTTAAAATGGTTCCTGTTTTAAGGCTTTGGATTGTTGATTTCTTTTTGTAAAATAAGTCATCCTTGTACAAATATAAGTTATTGCAGAAATTTGTAGGATCACCCCAAATCATTGAACAACACATAGTAATGTATACCACAAATAAATGATATCCAGTCCTGCTTATAGTCACCTACCTTACAAGCAAAATAGTACTTTTAGGCAGGTTTCATCCTTGATGATGTTGCATTGTTGTTGCCCGGGTGTACATAATCCACATATATAGCAAAAGTTGCCTGGGGATTGACGCAATCATGTTTATTTGTTGTCACACGAGATCTACAAAGTTATTAGGATATGTCACTTGATATGTCCAACCTCTCACATAAAAAATAAAAAGAAGCAAGTTTATATATTGGCCTAAATGTACACTAAATAAGTAGAATTCGAATTCACAAAATCTAGAAGTGATAGAAAAAACCTGAAAAGAAAATTGAAATAAGCACAGAAAAATTACCCAGAACCACCCATTTGTGTTCCTGTGACAAAACCTTCATTACCTAGTGTTACTGTTTGCTTGAAGCAACAAAATAATACTGGCACAATGGACATGTATATCTAACTTAAATACAAAATAGAAGTGCTGGAAATACTGAGAAATTTAGATTTCTGAAGATGTTGTTCAGATAAATTGCTTTTAAATTTGAGCACAAGGCTATCAAGCCCAGAGGAGGGAGAAAGTCAATTCATCAACCCCAGTACTCAACTGGCACCTATTTTATTGACCCTGAAAGGATAAAAGGCTAAATCAACCTCAGGAGAATTTGAACTGAAAACGTAAAGATGAACAAAATGCCACTAAGCATTTTGCCTGGAAAGCTAATGATTCTGCCAGCTCGCCACTTTGTCGACTTAGGTATGTTAACAAATGTTTAATTTCTATACTTCTTTTCAAATAAAGTGAGTAACTATCAATATGTACTCTTCATTTGGCAACATTGTTGTTGGACAGCAGCTACAAGTAGTAAGGGTACCTTCTTTTATTTGCTTATCAAAATGAAACTAGGTGACTATCAACTTAGAAAGATGCCAGACAGACTGACTTGGCATTACTAATAAGTAATTGCATTGTTGGAATAAGTCATGAATAAGTCACTGTTGCAATAAATTCCTAAAGTAATATGACTTTAATTTATTTATGCTAGCACTATAGCAAGACGTATTTCATCAAATAGATTTCTTAACATTTTATTTATAACATTTAGATACGAAGAAACAGGAAAGGAGAGAAATAAGAAAGGAAAAGAAAGAAAAGGAAGAAAGGTGGTGGGAGTAAAGCAACATGATGGAGGTGACAGGGCGGTGGGCCACATATTCTAGAACAAATGGCATACTCAGCAGCGCCACGTGATAATGATTGTTATGGTGTTGCTACAAAGAATGGCCAGCAACACTCACTGCAGAAGTCCATTTCTCCTAAAGACCACTGTTACACCCAATTTTACAGAGGAAATCAGTAGTACAGGTTCCTAGAACACCTGTTGTCTCAACAATGACTGGCACAAACTGATAATGGCTGGCCAGGACCCTGTATTTATTGATTTTTCCCTCATAAGATCTCATTTTCTTTCAAGGATATGGCTACCTCACTATACAACATTATCATACTTCATGTCAGAAACCTTAGATTAATTAGTGGTTTAGATTAATTCATAGTATTTCATTTGGAAAGTCACTGTTCTAAGTTAAAATCCTGACATCACCAACTTAGATTTTCAATACCTTTGAGTAATAAAATATTTCAATCACTCAATTGACTCTTTCCCTTGCAAAATCCTGTTTTATCGGAGCAAACATGGCTGTGTGGTAAGAAGTTTTGTTCACAACCATATGGTTTGGGGATTAGTCCCACTGCCTGACATCTTGGGTGAGTGTCTTCTACTATAGCCTCAGGGTAACCAAAGCCTTGTGAGTGGATTTGATAGACAGAAACTGTAAGAAGCCCATCATCATCATCATCATCATCATCATCACCATCATCATCATCATCACCATCATCATCATCATCACCATCATCATTTAACATCCGTCTTCCATGCAGGCATGGGTGGGACAGTTTGACAGTAGCTAGCCAAGCAGAAGTCTGCACCAGACTTCTGTGACTGTTTTGGCAGGATTTTTACAGCTGGATGCCCTTCTTAACACCAACCACCTAGTAGAGTAGACTTAGTGCTTTTTACGTGGCACGAGCACAGTTGAAGTCAATTTTGACAAGATTTTTACAACTGGATGCCCTTCTAAAAGCCAGCCAGTTTACAGTGTGGACTGGATGCTTTTTAAGTGGCATCTGTACTGACAGAGTCACCAAGTAACCTGCAAGACAAAAATCTTTTGAGAGGAGAGGGGCATTGAAGAAGGTGATCTTGTTGTGTCAGATGATGAAAGGTTATAGTGAGACAGAGACAGAAACAGGTGTCTTGCTGTAGAGGAGGTACAAGGTTACCTGACCAGAGAGAGAGGGGGGGAGATACATACACACACATGTGTGTGCGTGTGTGTGTCATTGTGTCTATGTTTGTCCCCCACCACCAACAGGTGTTGGTGTGTTTACATCCCTGTAACTTAGTGATTCAACAAAAGAGACTGATAAGAATAAGTACCATGCTTTAAAAAAAAGTGACCACTTGGATCAGTCTGTCTGACTAAAATTCTTCAAGGCAGTGCCCCAGCATGGTCGCAGTCTGATGACTGAAGTAAGAGATATTTAATAGATACGACTCATTTTTCCATCACCCACATTTCTACCACTCTCTCTTCTATCAATTCTATCATTCAATGATACAAGACCTGCCTAGTTTTTATTTCCTCTACCACCACTCTCATCACACAACCGTTCCAATCCATCTTGACATCTATGTATAGAAAACAATATTGGACCAGTTGTGCCCAGTACAATATTGGACAGTGCCCAAAACAATATTGGACCAGTTGTACCACCTCACCTCTCCTCTTATACTACCTGCTACCACCCTATTTCCCTTTGTGTTCCATCACACTCTTGCTTCTCATACTCATCCTGAATATTAGCCATTGCCCTCTTTTGGATCATAATCCCTTCTGTGATCACATTCTTCTTTTGGTCATATTGTCTTGAATATACATATTATATATATATTTTCATGTCTTGAATATACATACATATATTTATGTACATATCACTCAACCCCTACTACACATCCTCCTTATCACTTACCACTATCATTCAGCTATCTATTTTTCATGCCTCTCACTCTGTATAGAGGTTGGGGAGCAAGCATAATGGTGGAATCATAAGATCTCATTTTGTTTCAAGGACATGGCTAACTCACTAGTGGTAGCACTATGAATAATACACTCAGCACACTCTGTAAGGTGAAAGGTTGTGCGGACCTCTTAGCACTGTCAAGACAAAATATCTCAATAGTTCTGATGCTATGTAAAAGCATCCACTACACTCTGTAAATTGGTTAACGTTAGAAAGATCATTAGCCATAGAAACCAAGCCTAAAATAGAACACATGATGTAAGCACCATATATCCTGATACAAAGATATCTACCACATTATTCATATGCACTGGCATATTTTGCATCTATCTTGCTTGATTGCTTGTTTTATGCCCTTGCTTGATGGGACTGGGGTTATCCTAGGTTAGTGGTCCCAGAGACCTTATCATCCATAGAGCAAACGAAATCCACTAGTGCACTTCAACACTGGTCCTGTGCCAGCACCTCTACATCCTCCAAGGTGACGTCAAGCCTCTGGAGATCTTCCTCAATCACATCCAAGCAACTGGTGCACAGCCTACCACGAGTCCTTTATTTGGTATCTATTTTGCACTTAAAACCATTAATCTACACCCCAATTTCATCTATATACTTCTTCCTCGTGTTTTAGCAAATATCCTAAATACATATACACCCACTTAAGCACTTACATGTATTCTGTTGTTCTTCAATCCAAGACCATCACTCAAAACCTATGCGTGCACACAGTTATTCTTATCTTCCCCACTTACACCTATGTCCAAATACTGGCATCTGCCAATTCTTACACCCACAATTATGTGTACCTGTACATATATACATCTATGTATGTCTTATAGGAAGGTATGAATCTCCATATACTTACCCCATGTAATCAAAAAGGAATGGCTTCAACAATGTTCTAGCCCTTTCCTGAATTATTTAAACAACTATATGGCAAACTCAAACAATGTATACATCGTTCTATCCCTAATATATACATTCTTGCAGACAAAACAAAAATAGATGTGAAACAAAGATCTCCGTGCACAGAAGTCTTTATACAATGACATAAACACTGAGTCAAAGTTGTTCATTTCTCCTCAAAATAGATCGTACGGACCCTTTCAGCATGCTCCCTATATCACGTCAAATGTCCACGAGTCCAACTTTCTTTCTTTTATATACGTTGGATATACAGACTTCACGAAGCAGGGATAGACACAACTGTCTTCAAACGACATACTTCAAATTGCTCCACTAAACATGATACTCCAATGAATACAAACTCTCAACGATCTCTACGACTTTCTACGACTTTCACAAACTTTCAGCATCTCATACGACTTCCCCCATTTCAACCAATACGCTACTCTTTATAAGATCCTTTGGCTCTCTCCATATCATAGGTATGAGCAGATGATGTGCAGGGCCCAACTCTTATCTTGATCCCCGAGAGAGCAGCCAAAGTATAACTGGTAGATCTTCTTGATTTCACTTGTGATAGCACGTTGCTGAGCTTTGGTGGTAAATGAACCACAGGCATGACAAAATATATCAGGACTGTTCTTGCGATGCCTTGAAATTCTGATTAGAATTTGATGATGGTAATGACTTGGCACCTTAAATAGAAAATAAAATGTATGAAAAGAAAAGATTATGAAAACATAAAATTACAAAATGAATATAAATAGTTATAAAACAGAAGTCAGAATTTACCTGTATAAGGCGTTTACGTGTAGCGATACTGCTGATGGGAGTTATATACCTCTCTTATTTCATCAGAAAAACTGTGCTGGATAGAAGGAAACCGATTATATTTTTTAAATCTGCAGACAAACTACATATAAAGCACCATATAATATCCTTGATGAAAATTGGCTGTTGACCAGTGTTATTAATTTTTATGTACACAAACTTTCTCTTGTGAGCCTCGCCTAGACTTTCTGTTGAGAAAACCTTTCCAGAAACGTTTTTTCGTTCGTACTTTCTTTTATTCTGCAATGTGAGCTTTTATGTCCGATTTTTTTACAGTTAAAACATTTAAAATTTTTAAACGGACAATTATTTTATAAAATGTAGACCTCTGCACCCATAGCATGGATTTGGTCTTGATCTTCGTTTTTCTTTTTCCTTATCCGTTACAGATCGACACACATGTATGTGAGTGTAATCCTTTTCTTCAATTTTATTTGTATCATGTTGTAGATTAATAATTCTCTGACACTCCTCTGCCACTGCCTGCAGAGTCCTGTTCTAATTTTGTCAATATCCAGCCACGTATCTCTGCATCTTTGCTTGCAGTTAAACCTTGAAGAAAAATTAGACATTTGAACATGTCCGGGATTAATTCTTTTAGTTTGAATTTTTCGCATTCTCAATTGACAACTCCGGCATTGGTGACGAAATCTTCATCTTTTTTTTTTTTTACTAAATTCAAACACTCGCAGCGTGTATTGGACAGGGAACTTCCCTTACTGAAAATTTTCGATAACTTAATTGTTTCCTCGAAACAAATTTCACGTTTTATTTTTTTTTATTTTTTTTTTTTTGACAGAATGTAGTTACAGTATTTTTCGTGTTCGGCAGAGGATAATTTTCATGTCGTCGTACCTTTTCATTGTCCGTCCAACTTCTACATTCCTCTGAAAATTTCTTCATATCTCCGGAAATATGCAGAAAAAGTAATACCTTTTTCTGGGTTATAACTAAATTCTGAAATTGCGTTTGCTACGCCGTCTGGCAAAAACGAACCTGAAGTATTTTGGGATCTTTTTTAAAACGGGGGCCACATTTTTCATTAACGAAACACTTTGAAACTTGGAACACTGGTAGAATGTGTCATATAAAACATCTTTTTCTCTTAGTCTTCTTTAAAAAAAAAGAAATCCATAAGTTATTCCATGTTAAAGTTGTCGTATTTCTGTAATTTCAACCAATCACTGACGTCCATTCAGCCGATATACATTAAGTGCCGACTACATAAACAAACGATTCTGAAACAATTAACCCTAACCCTAACCCTAACCCTAGGGTTAGGGTTAAAGCAAATTTAAGATGAAAAAAGCAAATAAAACGAAGGTATGGAGATTAAATACGCTTTACATCGCTTAATCAGCCAAAAGAGTAAATATAAACAACTGAATACTTGTCAGTGATTGGTTGAAATTATCGAAATAAGACAATTTTTTACATGAAATAAATTCGAATACAAAAATATTTTTCTGTTCTATAACACAAAATAGATAAGTATACGAAGTTTGAAAGTCTTTCCGTACCAAAAACATTACGTAAAACATTAATGAAAAATGTGGCCCCCGTTTTAAAATAGATCCGTATTTTGGGACTTCAACATTAATTCCAGTGGCTGTTGACTTTGTTGTTGTTGTTGTTGTTACTGCTGCTGCTGTTGTTGTAATTGCTGCTGTAACTGTTGTTGCTGTTGCAACTGCACCACTGAGGCTAATAAGTCTTCCATGTCAAGTAATTTTTCTTTGATTTTGCATCAAAAGAAAATATTAACGTCCGATGTAAGCTTCGAATAAACTCGTTGCCACTTTTATATCCTTCTACACGCTGGATATACAGATTTCACGAGGTGAGGATAGATACAACTGTCTTCACACGACGTACTTCAAACTACTCCACTAAACACGATACTCCACTAAATACAAACTCTCAACGACTTACTATGACTTCCACGAACTCTCAGCAACTCCTACGATTTCCCCATCTCAACCAATACGCTACTCTTTATAAGAGTTCAGCTAGTCCATTCTTCCAATCCCACAGGGGTGTCAATGACTCTCGCCACATCACTTTCCAGTCCTAAATGCAGGTTGATCAGCTACTCAAAGAGAAAAATAGGCGCATTCTCTATGTTAGTAAGTGTATTCTCGATGCTATCGATTTTCATATCAAAAGGGCTACAGGCTTGATTCTGTGGGTTGCGTCGCCACTGTAATTCACTTGTTCCACTGCATCGAAAATAAAGCAGCCAACATTCCATCCAGTTTGATACTATATATTTCTACCCTTTAATACTGAAATCATTTCCTCTTGAACACTCTAGACTTCAGTAGATAATTGACTGCAGTATCATAATAATTCTGAATACTAAGATGATTCGCATGGGGGTAAAAGGTAAAAAGAAAGGCAGCCCATAGGTCGACATTTCCTTGAGGAGCTAGCTAGCTCTGAGTTATCTGGCATGTCTTAAAAAATGCACACCCACTTCACATCACAGTTCAACTATATAAAGGGATGATGGCTTGGTAATCTCTTGTCATATGAACGCCTATGTTATGAATAAATTCAGGAAGAATTTTATAAATAGCTACAAAATATTCGATCCAATTATAACTGTTACCACCAACTCAACAAAGGTCGACTTTCTGGTCCTAAACCTCAAACGAAGAAGCACTACCCCCCCCCCCACACACACACACACAAACAAACAAACTGCTTATATCCATAGCAACTTCAACCATCACAGCTGTAATTAGAAACCTAGTCACGCATATTAATAGAAGTATCTCCGATATATCGGCGGACAGAGATCTTCAACAGGGCCGCATCTTCTTTTAAGGAGTGGTTTTACTTGTAAGTTAGTGCATATATTTCGTTTAATCCTTCGTTCAATTTAGATGTTTCCACTAATGTAGATAGAAGCTTCATGACACTAATTAAATAACATTACCGGGGAGCACATAGATATCATTATCGTAAGTTCTTTAATGTCCATAACGTTAAAGTTAGATACTCATTCTTTGATAATATCGCTTCCAACATCAGACTTTACAGCTGAAACAAACACGTAACATCATAGTTTCCACATATAGCTACTGAAACTCTGCTAACTGTCCACTGAGAGGACCTTGCCCTCATACCATCCGATGGCATCACGAGTCACAACATGGGCATAATATCCAATAATTTCAAAGGAAAAAAATACATACACTTTCAAATTCAGGGAAAGAGAAACTCCAACTCCCTCTCCCGTTTCATCTGGAAACTTCAAAATCAAGGAAACGACTTCTCCAACATCATCATCCTAACTCACTAAGTTCATAATTTTCAAGTTTATCACCGCAAGAAACTGGATATATTGAAACAACCCGCTGTAACAATTAACTGGAAAATAGATCTATCCTTTGTTGTCACCAAATATACGCCGTATTAATGAACTTCAAACGACTGGCCAATAATTATTCATGAAGACCACCTTAACTTTAGCTGGCCCACAAATCGTTGTTTGACCATAGTGAGATTATTTTCTCTTCCGCATTCTAACATAGTGGCCCACTATCAGCCGGTTATTGTATCATGCAGCCTTTCTGAATACAGAAATTGACTTGTGACCTAACACCACATGATAGATAGCATTGCTAAAATGTCAAATACCAGAGACCACCGACTGCCTGATATCAACATCTTTTGTGGTCTACCACTTGAAATATGTAAAAAAATGAATTGTTGTCACAATTTAGAGTATCTACGAGATATAAGTTGAACACTGGAAGCCCAACTCTTCTCTTAAATATTTAGGTTTTCATTAAAAAAGTAGAAGTCACTCTTCACTCTCACTCCATACATCTCAACATATGGCTACGTACTACGCTAACAGTGAGTAAATCTGTTATTAAATAATTGTAACTTCAACTAGATGTTTTGAGTACTACTTTCTTTCGTCTGATCACCTACTCGCATACATACATACATACATACATACATACATACACACACACACACATACATACATACATACATACACACATACATACATACATACATACATACATACACACACACATACATACATACATACATACATACGAGGTGGTATCAAAAGGTTTCGGACTAGTTATTATTTATATATATATCATTCTTTGTCTGTCTGTTCCCTATGCATTCTCAAACGGCTCGACCAAATCAAATCAAATTTTACAAGGTAATGGTATCAGACTCCGTGAGTGTCAACATGCAATTTTTTTTCATTTGGATTAAAACAATATAACATTGGCACTGGTTCGGTATTAGGCATGCTGCAGCACGTCAGACGGAGTCTCAATACAGAAGGGAGATGAGACTTTCTCAAGATCAGCAAATGTATGCTACAGCACGTCAGACGGAGTCTTAAGACAGAAACGAGATGAAGCTTTCTCAACATCAGCAAATGCATGCGGCAGCACATCAAATGGTCTCTCAAGACGGAAGCAAGATGAGACTTTCTCAAGATCAGCAAACGCATACTGCAGCACATCAAATGGAGTTTCAAAACGGAAGCGAGATGAGACTTTCCCAAGATCAGCAAAGGCATGCTGCAACACAATGTTGGATCACTAAAACAACGTTTTAATGGTTTAGCAGAGATCCAATAGAACATCTCTCAGAAACTGACTATGTACAAATTCGTTTTTCACAACTGGAGCTGCTTTCTGATATGATCCATCCCATTCTTATAAAAATGATAATTTTGTCTCAAATTGTCGTTTACGCAAAGCTTTAAAATTTCCAAATGAAACTAATGGCATGTGCTGCTCAGGTGATAAGGTAAGATTGCCAGCACTACCAGCTCCTCCTCAACCTCTTATGGATCTTCTGGAAAGCACTTCCATCCAGTCAAATGATTTTCTGAACAATATCAGACAATACATCATTTGGTGCATCTAAGGAGATAACTGAACATTGATTTACACCGACGTTCAAATTTTAAGGGCAAGTCTCTCACCTCATTGGTTCTCTGCTACCCACAACTGAACAACCACAGTTCCTCCAAATTTACTTTATGAGTGAAGTAAGACAACAAACCCGAAGGAGGTGTCAAAACTTCAGACGATGGGACGTATTAGACACAGCGCTGACTGCCGCAAAGGAGAGTATATCCACTAACAGCTTTTTGGTGCATTCAAAAATCACATACCACCACCTCCAATTGTCCTTGACAGTTTAGGGTCTGGAATACTCCAAACGGACACATGGCATGTCGCTTAGTTGAATTAGCCCATCATTTACTTTACAAATGTTTTGTCGTCAATGCTGCACTTTCCCGTGTCACCTGTTTCAACATAACTATAATATATATACAATATATATGCCATTTTAATCCCGAGCAACGCCGGGTATCTCTGCTAGTGTTTAATAAAAGAATAACTTATTTACTCAAGTTTTAACATCATCTCTTTCGAAATAGTCACTTTGCGCAACAATACACAGGTCCCAGCGTTCCTGCAACTTTTAAATTCCAGTCTGGAAGACTTTTTCTGTAAGCGAGTCGAGAACCTTCTGCGATTCGCTCTGAATCATTTTCACCTTGGGGAAGACATGAAAGTTCGTAAGTGCTATGTGTGGCGAATAGGGCGGGTGCGGAAGTAATACCATGTTTTTGGCGAGAAATTCACGAGTAAGGAGAGCTCGGTGAAGAATCCAATTCTTCGCGCTCCTTAGATCTAGTTGCTTTCGCCGAATGTCCTCCCTCAAAGCTTCAAAACGTCGCAGAAGAACTCTCGATTGACGGTCTGGCTCTGGGGGATGAATTCTCGATGCACAATATTACATTTCCAACGGTGACGCTTGTGGCAGGTCTTCCAAATCGCTCATCGTCTTCCAGGGACGTTCTTCCTCTTTTGAAGCGCCCGTGCCACTCGAAACATTGCGTATGACCCATTGCCTCGTCACCGTAAGCTTGCCGAAGCATGCTCAATGTCTCTGTAGCAGACTTCGCAGGTTTAACGCAAAATTTCACGTTAAGCTCTTTGTTCCAACTTCCTGTTCGTGACAACATTGCTAACTACAGCATACACGTGATCACAAAAACACAAATTTCACAACTTGCGAAGTAAACACAGCGATGTCACTCGGCACACTGCTTCATGAAGGTCACTGTTAGCTCTCACTGTGCACGCAACGTGTGCTGCCATCTGTTGGCGTGCTACAGAACTACTACGGAACTTTTTGATACCACCTCGTACATACATACATACATACATACATTTGCATATACATATAACATATAATTATATATATATATATATGTGATCTTTTATTCCTTACTTGTTTCAGTTGTCAGCTAGCGGCCATGCTGGAGCACCGCCTTGAATTTTTAGTCGAATGAATCGACCCCAGCACTTACCTGGTAAGTTATTCTATCAGTCTCTTTTTTTAAACCGCTAATTTAGGGAAATGCAAACACACCAACACCAGTTGTCAAGCAGTGGTGGTGGGAAAAACAAACATAAACAGACAAAGACAGCTGTACACACAGCTGTACACACACACACACACACACACACACACACACACACACATATATAGGGAGGTTATGAGCGGTAATGGTGTCAATTAGACCCAGAGGTTTCAGGTAATGCTGAGTAAGTGCTAAGAATGGACCATAGTTAAGCTCCAGGTTCGGTGATTATGCGAATAAGGGATCCAACGTAGGTCATATATCAGCGTGTGAATATAAGGATTTACTTTTCATAATGAGATTAAAAAAAAAAAATCAAGGCTGTGTATAATATAGAACATTTATAAATAGGTCTTACAGCTGTTTCCAGGATATTTATAATATCCCTTCGTTGGAGACGGTGTGAGAGGATGGTTAAGCAATAGTTAGTTCAGATAAGATAGGAAATAGAGAGTGAATGTAGGGATATTGTATTTGTAGATCCATTGTTTAGGCAGAATGGTATACATATAAGATTCCAATACCTTGTGAGTAAAATCCAATAGTCTTTAAGATTGGTCATTGCATTTGTAAATCCATTATTAAGATTCCAATACCCTTTGAGTAAAATCCAACAGTCTTTGAAATTGGTCATTCCAAATACGGAGCTTATACACAGTGTTATTGAATCAAGGGTTCTGTTTAAAGTGACCTAAAAGTAGAGAATGTATTAGTAAGGTCAAATCGAAAACAGGAAGAGAGGAGTCAAGAAAGAGAGAAGAAAAAAGGGGGGGGGAGAAAGAGAAGAGCAATTTCAAAGACTGTTGGATTTTACTCATACATATACTGGAATCTTATATGTATACCATTCTGCCTAAATAATGGATCTACAGATGCAATATCCCTACATATCTCACGTCTATTTTCATTCCTCCACTTCACTCTCTATTTCATATCTTATCTTGAATAACTATTGCTTAACCATCTTTTCACACCGTCTCTGATGAAGGGATATAAAAAATATCCCGGAAACAGCCGTAAGACCTTCTATTTATAAATGTTCTAAAATCTTTCACAGCCTTGGATTTTTATCTCATTCTGAAAAAAAATTTTTATATATACACATGCTGATATATAACCTACGTTGGACTCCTCATTCGCATAATCACCGAACCTGGAGCTTAACTATAGTCTGTCCATAGCACTTACTCAGCATTACCTGACATCTTTGGGTCTTATGGACACCATTACCTCTCATAATGTCTTTTTTTATAAATATATATTTGCGACTTCTATAAAATAAGACCCGTTTCAATAAGTATGACCATCTTATTAAATATTAAAAATTCAAAGTCAAAAATTAGGAAATAAGAAAAAATTGGAAATCAAAAACAGTTTTCCCTCATATTTTGTGCGTAAGTTAAGAACCTGTGTGAAATTTTATCTTTATTATTTCTTGTATATGATGTCTACGTAGGAGTCGGGAACGGGGTTCAATGGGTCAAGTGTCAGAAATTCTGTTGAATTGAAAAAAATTGTTTTGAATTGAACAGCAAATTTCTGTTCAGAATATGGTCAGCTGTGCGTGCGCGTGCACGCATGTGTGTCTATTGTGTTAAGTGAATAAAAGATGGCCTGAAAGGGTTTGGAAGAAATTGATTTTCGTGTCTTCTTCATCCTTTTCTTCTTGCATGTTTGTACTAATTATTCATCCCCTTATCATACTTTTATTTATTTTTTGTTTCCTTTTACTTTGTGTTGTGTTGTGTGTGTGTGTGTGTGTGTGTGTGTGTGTGTGTGTGTGTGTGTGTGTGTGTGTGTTTGAGAATATGTTTTAGGGAAGGAATTATTTTTGTGTCAAGACATTTTTCTTTTTCTTTTCTAAATCAGAATATGGTTAGCTGTTAGAATATTGTTATATGGAACTAAGGGAGGTGGGGTCGAGAATTTTATTGAATTGAATGGCAAATTCCATTCCTATTGAGAAAAGGATCAACTGTGTGTATATATTGTGTTAAATAGAAAGGGAGGCGGATAAAGGTCTGTTACAGTGGAGAGAGCTGGGTTTGTTAGTTCCTGTTACAGTTGAGGATGGACGGAAGCAGAGAGTATGGGGCAATCTGCGTTTAGGTGCCACTTTCGATTCTTTCCTTGATCAATTTGATTAATTTTCAAGGTGTCGCCTACTTTCTACTAGTGCAAAATTCTCGGTGAACTGGAATGATGCCCTGCCTGTGGTCAACATTGGAACTCTACTCAGCCTAGATGAATTCTGCATCTCCATTGCACTCACAGTGGGAGCTGAAATCTGTAGGGGACTGAGATGTCGCTGTAGTAGACCCCACAACTTCACAGGTCTTCACAGTTTGTCTTGCCGCCTAAATGCTGGCGGTGAGCTGGCAGAAACGTTAGCAAGCCGGGCGAAATGCTTAGCGGTATTTCGTCTGCCGTTACGTTCTGAGTTCAAATTCCGCCGGGGTCGACTTTGCCTTTCATCCTTTCGGGGTCGATTAAATAAGTACCAGTTACGCACTGGGGTCAATGTAATTGACTTAATCCCTTTGTCTGTCTCCTCTATGTTTAGCCCGCTATGGACAATAAAGAAATTAAAATGCTGGTCGTTTCGCTCGTCACACTGAGTTATACTTAATCATTAAGCAGGCCCTAACTTGGATAAATATCCCCTCGGTTCTGGGGCCGGCGGGATTATCCAGAAGTGATGAGAAGAGACCAGATGGTCTTACCCTTTGTCCCTAGGTAAGAGGTAGGTGCCTCATCTGGACACCGCAGTCTGTGACTCTTTTGTTCCCTCCCAAATCCTGAATGCTACAGTTGATGAATGATTGTATTTGACTTAACTGTTGTTCACCATGTCTCAGCCCCATAGAATAACATCGCTTTTACGTTAGTGTTAAAAATTCTTATTTTGTTCTTTATTGAAATTACATTTGCGCTTCATACTTTTTTTAACAAGTGAAAAGCGGTCCTTGCTTTACTTATTCTCGTCTTAATATCTTCGTCGGTGCCGCCTGAGAACGTTATCTTACTACCTAAATACGTAAACTCGGCTACATCCTCTAGTTCACCGGTTTCTAGTTTAATACGTTCGCCGTTTTCTTCATTAACGCGCATAATTTTTGATTTGTCGCGGTTGACTTTCAATCCTAGTTTGGCAGCTATTGCTTCTAATTTTGATGTTTTATTTTGCATTTGGCTTTATGTTTGTGAAAGTAGCGCTATATCATCTGCAAAGTCGAGATCTTCTAGAGTTTCTGCATCCGTTCATTCAATGCCTGTTTGGCTTTCAATCGTAGTTTCCTTCATAATCCAATCTATAACTAGTAGAAATAAGGGAGAAAGTACACAGCCCTGTCGAACTCCTGTTTTTACTTCGAATTTATCCGTAGCTCCGTTTCCATGCAAGACTCGGCATGACATTTCTTGGTAAGTTGCTCTTATTTTAGATATACACTTGTCTGGTATACCGTAGTGCTGCATAATTTTCCATAAGCTTTCCTATCTACATTATCGAATGCTTTTTCGAAATCAATAAAATTAATATAAAGAGGTGCATTCCACTCTGCACGTTGCTCTAAGATGATGCGAAGAGTGGCGATTTGATTTACACATGAACGATTCTTCCTAAATCCGGCTTGTTCTTTACGCAACAATTTGTCAACTGTTGTCCTCATCCGCTCCAAAAGTATCCTGTTAAAAACTTTTCCGGGAGTCGATAATAACATAATCCCTCTATAATTTCCGCAAACGCTTAAATCACCATTTTTTGGCAATTTTACGATGAGTCCCTCTTTCCAATCATTAGGCACATTTTCTTCCTGCCATATCTTAGAAAATAATGGATGAAACATTTATACCACTATTTCTATAGCTGATTTCATTGCTTCAGCTGGAATATTGTCTACACCTCCCGCTTTCCCATTCTTGAGGGATTGTATAGCCTTTCTTATTTCAAACTTAGACGGTGGGTCAAGGCTGATGTTAAGATCCAAATTTCTTGGCGCAATGTTGGCTATTGTGTCTGGAGGTAGTCTATTGAGCAAATCTTCAAAATGCTCCCCACATCGATTTTTTTGTTCTAGAATTGATGTTAGCATCCGGCCATCCTTCCCTTTTACTGCCTTTTCTACTCTTACTCTCTTCCCGGATAGTAATTTAGTTGTGTTGTACAGCTCTTTCATGTTCTGGTGCTGAGCTGCACTTTCTGCTGCCGTTGCTAAATTTCCGAAATATTGTCGCTTGTCTCTTCTTAATTGCTTTTTTAACTTTCTTATTTTGTTGGTTGTAATTTCCCTGACATCTATTTAACTTTACTTCTAAGCTTGCCGATAGTAATTTTTCCTTTAGCTTCTTTCTTACTTCTATGGCTGTTTGTGTCTCTTGTGATATCCATGCCTTATTCTTTTTGTTTACACACCCTACGCATTCTTCTAATAATGAAATAAAAGCATCCTTAATTTTCGACCAAGTATGTTCTATTGTGTTGCCTTGCATCCTTTTTTATTTGCATTGATTTGCATGATGATGCTTTTCTGTATTCTATTTGGGTGTCTTCGTGTTTTAGTAAATCAGCATTGTATTTTCGTTGAACCTTATATTCCTCTTTTAAAGACCTTAACTTCAGTTGTAGGTGGTGGTCGGAGGCTGCGTCAGCCCCTCTTTTTACCCTAACGTCTAACAGTGATCTCCTTAACTTGCAGCTTACACAGATGTGATCGATCTGATTTTGCCTTTTCAGATCTGGCGACATCCATGTAGCTTTGTAAAGGTCTTTGTGTGGAAATAAAGTTCCTCCAATGACCAACTGGTTATTTGCGCAAAAATCGGCAAATAACTGGCCATTTGCATTCATGCATCCTAAACCATGTTTTCCCATAATGGCTTCATATCCTAAATTAATGTTTCCGACTTTTGCGTTGAAATCATCCATAACCATTATCAACTCTTTCTCAGTCCGTTTTTCAATTACGCTCTGCAGAGTA
Organism: Octopus bimaculoides; assembly: GCF_046866305.1. Lineage (NCBI taxonomy): Eukaryota > Metazoa > Mollusca > Cephalopoda > Octopoda > Octopodidae > Octopus > Octopus bimaculoides. Next base: position 17,921,960 of record NC_142943.1, read on the forward strand.
TCATAAAATTCAACTTTTGCTAATTTATCAGCATCATTTATTGGGGCGTAGCACCTAACGATTGTTAGGAAAATCCGCTTATGAGACGTTCTAAACTTTGTTAGTATCAATCTTTCATTTATGGGTAGCCATTCTATTAATGCTTTAACCGCTTTCTTAGTCAGTATCAGAGCTACTCTCCTTATCATCTTTGTGCCCTGAGGATAACTATAGACAACTACTTCAAAACTTTCAGCTTCTATACACCAATTACAAATTCACAATTATGCTAATAATAATCGATGTACTCAAATTTTGTCAGTAAATGCCTAAGTGACAATCTGGAAAAGCTAAGGTTTTTCAAGAACAGAAATCAACCAGCTAACACACTCACTACAAATTAATTATGTAAGTGGAACAATAAAAATGTGTAAGACTTTTCTCAAGTTTAAAATTTGAATTTGTTTTTGTTATCTATATTCCAATGATGGGGCTTTCTATCTTTGTTAGAAACCAACCCCTTCCTCATAATTTAATTCAAATAATTAAAAATACCAGAGAACATACACTCACATGCATGTTTGTATGTGTGCCAATTAGTCAAACTTATTGAGATTTGCAAATTTTATTCAATAATTTCTGAGTCACCGATACCACTCGCTCTTCAGAATATATTTCTATTTATAGTTGCAAATACCACTTCACATATTCTCCTGGTTAGTTCATAGTGGCAACATACGTAAATCAGAAGAGAGAAGAGAGAGAAAGGAAATTATTTTGGATAACACTGAATAGGTTTGAGTGCATGTGTATATATGTGTGTGCGTGTGTTTGCATGAGAAAGTGAGAGGAAGGGAGGGAAACCGTTTACCATTCTGTTGCCTTCACTTATGCGTTCTTTGTTTTTCCTGAAGCTAGCTTAGTTTGTCCATTATCAATCCACCTAGTTTCACACAAACCCAAAATTTCCAATTTGTAATTGTCCATTTCTTTGCTAATATTTTCACACTTTCCAGCAGTAATCATTGTTCGAACGTTCCACGCACCAAACCTCGTGTACTCCTTTGTCGAAAGCAGTATCGGCCAACTAGCTTCCCTAGGGCTTTGGCTATTCGGCGTCAAAAAACACCTTTGACTCTGGAAACATTCGGTTAGTAAAATCATACAAGATTTGTCAACTATCAGTGTTTTCGTAATCATTTTGAAAATCCAGTGCACGGGTGATTAGCCCATTCAGCTTCACCAGAAGTTGGCCAGCTTTACCTGTTTCCATCTCTCACGACGAGGACGAGGGGTTGGGCTTTGAGAGATACTGTTTTATGATATGTATATATAAGCAGATCCACGGATATTGGCTAACAAACAAAAATTGGAAATTGGAGATCGTTTATTTGGTCAAATATCCATAGAGTATATATAACGACAAATATTTTTTTTAATGGAATGAACAATTCAAAATGTGTTATTGAGAAAACCTTGAATTACACATGAAAATTAAGCAGAAATGTTTGTATAATGATATAAGATTGATTATATTAAATTGTGACGAAACAATTGTAAATTGAAGTAGTAAAATGATTTGACTGCTCCATTTTTTAATATTTGTCATTATACATACATACATACATACATACATACGTCGTCAGTGAAGAAGGAAGTATATGTTTTTCTGACCTCAGACCAAATTAAATCTATTTTGCTCACACTGTCACCTTTGCACCTTACTACCAAATATACATTCTGTATTATCCATTCAAATGGAATTTGAATTACTGTTTCTCATTGCATGAATACACACACATACACACACGCACATACATACCCCCCCCCCCGACACACTCACACAAATAACACAGTTGAACCCTCAAATTCTCGTACCAAATAAATAAACCTAATAAATCAAAGAAAACCTAGTAAGTTAAAAAATAAGGAAGACTAAACTTACGTCCACGTGTCGTAAAACTTCCTACCCCCGCCCCTGGGCTAAATATTTTATTCAGTTCCCTCAATGCTTTGCCCCTTTCAATATACCATATCAGGGTTATGAGTCATTGAACTACCTCCCTGTAAGTAGCTCCCTGCTTTTAATTTAAACATCGATTCTTTGTTTACCAATGAGGAAAGTTTTGACAGGGAAAAAAAAAAAAAGATTTTTCAAATTGAATGGTAAGTAGCTTGGTTGCCAACCACATGGTTCTGGGTTCAGTCCCATTGCGTGACACCGTGTCTTCTACTATAGCCTGGAGCCGACCAAAGCCTTGTGAGTGGATTTGGTAGACGGAAACCGAAAGAAGCCCATCATACATATATATGCGTGTGTGTGTGTATCTGTTTGTCCCCCACTATCGCTTGACAGCTGATGCTGATGTATCTACGACCCCCGTAACTTAGCGGTTCGGCAAAAGAGCCAGGTAGAATAAGTACTAGGCTTACAAAGAATAAGTCCTGTGGTCGATGTGTTCGACTAAAGGCGGTGCTCCAGCATGGCCACAGTCAAATGACTGAAACAAGTAAGAGAATAAATGAATAACCAATGATGTCCAACAAACTACACGTCATCTATTTCATTGTCTGGCGTCGGCGAATGTATACAAATCAAAAGTTGTTGATTTCAAATCTGTCAAGTTTCATTTGAGTTTATCATAGAGCGAGGAGTGAATGACAGATGGATAGTCAGAGAGGGAAGAAGAGGTCACTTACAGACAGGAGAGAGGTGAATGCAGTCATGCGACTCATTAACTGCTATTGACTGCCCGATAATGTGAACGACCGAAACTACTGCTAATCTAAAAATAACATGGGTACACACGCATTCATTCATTAATTCATTTTTCTTTCTTTCTCCCCACCCCTCTCATCTACACAATCACAAAAGCTGTCCAAGTAAATCACTAACATGAGCACAGCATTCTCTCTTACTCTATTATTTTCCTTAGACTCTCGCTCCCATGATTACAGATCAGGTTACAATGTTAATCTCATTTTCCGGGGTTGGTTTCTCATTTTCCGATGTTATTCTGTAAGTCCCTTTTCTTGGAACCAGCGTGTTCTATAAAAACTTTTATGCCCCCGTTTTGAACTAGATCCCTTTTATATTTGATGTATATTCGAAAACGAAAATTTCTTCTGATTTATTTCAACATCCCATTTATGTTGTATGGTATTTACTATACTTGTATTTATCTATGGAATACATACGTAGATACGCGCGCGCGCGCACACACACACACATTATTTAGGAATGACAAGAAAAGTATGTATCATACTGAGATCAGCTACCCTGCTGATGTGAATATCTCTTTGAAAATAAAAAGGAAAGAGGATAACTATAGACAACTACTTCAAAACTTTCAGCTTCTATACCCCAATTACAAATTCACAATTATGCTAATAATAATCGATGTACTTAATTTTGTCAGTAAATGCCTAAGTGACAATCTGGAAAAGCTAAGGTTTTTCAAGAACAGAAATCAACCAGCTAACACACTCACTACAAATTAATTATGTAAGTGGAACAATAAAAATGTGTAAGACTTTTCTCAAGTTTAAAATTTGAATTTGTTTTTGTTATCTATATTCCAATGATGGGGCTTTCTATCTTTGTTAGAAACCAACCCCTTCCTCATAAGAAAACTTCAAATAATTAAAAATACCAGAGAACATACACTCACATGCATGTTTGTATGTGTGCCAATTAGTCAAACTTATTGAGATTTGCAAATTTTATTCAATAATTTCTGAGTCACCGATACCACTCGCTCTTCAGAATATATTTCTATTTATAGTTGCAAATACCACTTCACATATTCTCCTGGTTAGTTCATAGTGGCAACATACGTAAATCAGAAGAGAGAAGATAGAGAAAGGAAATTATTTTGGATAACACTGAATAGGTTTGAGTGCATGTGTATATATGTGTGTACGTGTGTTTGTATGAGAAAGAGAGAGGAAGGGCGGGAAACCATTTACCATTCTGTTGCCCTCACTTATGCATTCTTTCTCTCCCAACTCCTGTCAGAAACGTCTGGCAAATTGTGTAACATGATTTTCTATCTTTACAGAAATTCTCTTTTTTCACAATCATTAAATGCTGTTGCAGCAGCCCGAAGGCAAGGAAGAGAGGTGTGCATGGATAAGTGAAAAACTGTTTAAAGAAATGAAGGATAGACATCCGAAAGCCATCCAGAGTATTCCGAACCTTCCGCGGTATTTGAAGGAGCAGGAGGAAAGGGCTGCCTCACACGTGGTGAGGTCAGCCCCAACATCACCAACAAAAGGAAAAGTCAAAGAGTAAGTAGAACCCTTGCTTTTCTTTTGTTTTGAATAACTACACTTAACCTTGGGTGCTTGAATGTGCGTGGTCTTAGCTCGAAGTGGAAGCAAGCTTGTTTCCTCGACAATCTCAGATCACACGACATGCATGTGATGGTTGCTACAGAGACCAAGCTGGACGGTCTACAAGCCTTCTCGCCCCTCCTGCATGACTACGAGAAAATCATGTCTCCTAGCCGGACTGGAGGGCGAGGGGGTGTAGTAGTACTGGTTCGAAAAGGCTTGGCTCTGCAGACAAGTACAGTCTATGTAGACCCAGAAGGTGGGCTGGTCATCCTTGATGTGACATACAGCAGTAAGGCCTTCAGGTTGATCGGGATCTATGCACCTTGTGCTAGAGGATTTCAAACTGATTTTTATCGGTGCCTAGAGAACTTTCTCGTGACGTCAAAGACATTAGTAGTGTTAGGAGACTATAACGCTATAGTTGATGTGCGCATCGATAGCGTTGGCTCAATCCATAGGAAAGTAAACTCACGCCTCGTAGATCTGCTTAAGCGTTTTCAGCTGGCAGATTGTTACAGACTTGACCATCCGAACGTCCCAGAGTGGACCAGGATGAGCGGCGACGGAAGGTTCAAGTCTTACTTAGATAGAATAGTAATAAGAACTGGAGATAAGTCTAGTTTTAGCTGTCCACAGCTCGTCCATGTAGCTTACACTGACCATAGAATGGTCAAGTGTACACTGGATGTAGATAGTACAGTTAAGAGAGGAACTAGCTACTGGAAGCTGAACAAATCTATTTTGACTTGCGAGGCATACCGTAGCCGGATTAAGGGGTTAGTACAGAGGGCGTTAACCGGCGCTGTGGTTAACGACCGATGGTGGTTCGCCCTCAAGAGTGCCATTCGTTTTGAGTCTATTAGGTTTAGCCGTTAGCTAAGACTAGATAAGGCCAGAATAGAAGGGCAACTAGTAAAGGACCTAGAGGAGGCGCTGAGGTTGGGCTTCGCATCTCACATTTTGGCAGCGAGAATGGCCTTGGACCATCACCTCAAAGCCAAACACAAGGGGTGCAGAGTTCGGGCTAAAGTACATGCATTGGGCCGTGAGGGAATTAACGTTGCCGGATGGGCCCGTATGGTAGAAACCCAGCATGGCAATGATGCCACAATTAGGTCTCTTGTCGATGATAATGGGCGTTCGGTCGATGGACGGGACGAGATGTGCGAGGCGCTTCACAAGCACTTTACCGAGTTGTTCGTGAGTAGCGGGGTGCTGGATCATGGCGAGGAGGTGATAGAGGTACTGGGCGAATGCCCCGGGGAGAAGTCGCCTGGTCTCGATGGTCTGCCTTACGAATTCTACAAAAGTATGCCAGACTTGTTCGGGCACCTGCTGGCCAGCGTCTCCGCCAATTGGCAGCAGAACGGGAGAATTCCCAAGTCTGCGAGTCGAGGCGTGGTAACGTTGATCAGGAAGGACCCGAGCAAAGGGGACAAAACAGGGAACTTCAGGCCCATAACTCTGCTGAACACAGAGTTAAAGATTTTGGCCAAGGTGCTAGTGAAAAGGTTGGCACGGGTCATGGACAAACTTGTCGGGGAAGCGCAAACGTGCGCTATCCCGGGCAGGACGATCCACGACAATCTCCACCTTATACACTACTCCTTAGAGAGGGTGGAAAAACTTTCTGGCGCAGGGGGGGAACTGGTACATTTAGACCAGTCTAAGGCTTTCGATAGGGTCTACCATCGGTACTTGGCGGCAGTCTTCGGGAAGGCTGGCCTGGGCCCAACCTTCCGCGGTTGGATTGCTGCATTGTACAGCGACATCGAGTCTGTCGTAAAAGTGAACGGTTTCCTTTCGAAGCCGTTTGGGATCAAGCGCTCAGTGCAGCAGGGGTGTCCCCTGTCTCCACTTTTGTATGTGTTGGCCCTCGAGCCATTGCTGCGGAAGTTGGAGGCGATAGAGGGCGCACCGCATGATCTACAGTGTCGAAAAGGAGCTATGGCGTATGCGGATGACATCACCATCAGCGTGACGGATGAGGGCTAGTGGTGGAAGAGGCTATCAAAAGTTACGAGGCAGTAGCAGGAGCAAAAGTTAACAAGGACAAGTCGATCGGTTTGCAACTCGGCACCTGCAGGGGCAAGCCGATGTCGTCCAATAACATCGTGGAGCATTGGACGGAAGGTCCTGTTAAGCTGCTTGGAGTCTGGTTCGGGCCAGGCCTCCAGATAGAGAAAAATTGGAGCGAGGTGACCAGCAGGGTGACTGCTCTAACCCAGACCTGGTCTGGGCAGGCGTTATCCTTGCTAGGAAAGGCGGAGGTGGTGCAGATGTTTATAGCATCGGTTATCACCTACCGTCTGACTGTGATGCCTTGCCCCGATTTGTGGCTGAACAAGTTGGAAAGAATCCTTTTCCAGTCTTTGTGGAAGGGAGGAAAGCTACTCGTGAAGCGCTCTGTCTGCTGCCAGAAACCGCTAAAGGGTGGGCTAGAGATACCTTGACTGAGGATGCGAAAATTCGCGTTAAGGTTGAGGCACCTTTGGCTTTACCTGGATGGAGAGCAGGTGTGGTCACCGCATGTCCAGTTCTACCTTCCGCAATTAACGTCCTTAACAGATGTTGGCAATTGGATCAAGCAGAGACCTAGGCTGGGGGACTGGCAATTGGAATGCCGACTGGCACTTCAGCTACTCTCTCGGGCGGGCAATGCCGGCAACAAGAATTCCACTGTGGATTTTTATAGTGGGTTAGTGGGATTTAGGTCCGAAGACGCCTAGGGGGAGACCCTGGGCTACGATGAAAATCAGTTGACCAACCTGTTCAGGAGAACTTTACGGTCGGGGTATCTGGACAATTACCAGAAATCCCTGGCTTGGCAGTGCTTCCGTGCGGCGTTACCTGTTCGTGATAAACTGTCAAGGCATGGAAGTGCCGTATCGCCGACATGTCCGATCTGCAGGCAGATCAGGGAAACCATCTTGCACGCAAACATGGAATGTCCGGAATTAATGAGACTGATAGTTTTCGCAGAACAACTGTTGTCATCGATGAGAAGAGTACAGCTATCAGCTGAATCTATCATCGAGATTGTGCCGCCTCCTTCCCTCAACAGGGAAAGGAAGGCTTGCTTTTCCTGCGTGTAAGAGGCATAGTGACGGATACCTTTGTATCTGGCCAGGGGTTAGTTAACTTTTTTGTTACCACCTTAGTAGTAAGATCAGGCTGGAGAAGAGGTATCTGTCACGAGACAGATTCATGAGAAGATGGAAGCTTGTGGTGAGGAAGCTGGGAGTGTCTGGCACCAGGTAAGTGGGAGCCAAAAACAAGGGAAAGAAAAAGCAAGGGGTCTACCCTGGTGGTCGGATGCCTGTCCTTCAGGAAAGCCATTACAAATTGCATCTGTAATGAGCAATACTTCAATCGAACATTGTAAATAATTTTTATTGTGTATTTAAAATTGTAAATATTTAATCGATACAGCTTCTTCACCCCTTTTATGTTTGTCTGTCCTTGTTTGTCCCCTCTTTGTAATGCCTTTATGGCAAATATTTATGAAATAAAGAAGCTTGCTTACCAACCACATTGTTCTGGGTTCAGTCTCATTGCATGGCACCTTGGACAGGTGTATTCTACTATAGCATCAGGCCGACCAAAGCCTTGTGAGTAGTTTTGGTAGATGGAAACTGAAAGAAGCCTATCATGTATATATGTATGTATCGTTGTGTCTGTGTTTGTGCCCCACCAACACTTGAGAACCAGTGCTGTGTGTTTGTATCCCATGACCTAGTGGTTTGGCAAAAGATACTGATAGAATAAGTACCAGGCTAAAAAAAAAAAAAAGCACTAAGGTCAATTCATTTGCCTAAATATTCTTCAAGGTGCCCCAGCATGGCCGCAGCCTAATCACGTAAACAATTAAGATAAAAGATTACGTTCACATAATTTAAGGTTAACACAAAAGATCTCCATAAATATGCAGCAGTGTGCTGTTATGTCATCTTGTAATGACGTAGGTAACTAGATAAGATAGGAAACTTTATATGTGATATATTGATCAAACATCCGTCACAGGACTAACTTATACTGAATATTTTAAGATATGCTTGTTTAAATAAAACAATAACTCATGATTTTAGAACTACAGGGAAGTAACTCCAGACATTACAGTGCTACAGCTTGGCTTTGCTATAATTAAGGCTTATTTTTGCCCTTTCTCAATAACATATTAAAGAATTCAGATTGTATGGCTACATGGTTAAATTCAATTCACAATACCATTGTTCTGCATTCAGTTCCAATGTAACAACATTCCACTTTAACCTCAACACAAAATTCAATGTTAGTTACAGTGTACCTGTTTTTCAGTCGTAGACTTAATCCTTTAGCATTTAAACTGGTCATATCCAGCCAAAATATTCTCCCTGTTTTATGTTCAAGCTGGTCAGATCTGGCCTGTCACACCAATCCTACAATATCATTCTAAAAATGAACGGCTGTGTGGTAAGTAGCTTGCTTACCAACCACATAGTTCTGGGTTCAGTCCCACTGTGTGGCACTTTGGGCAAGTGTCTTCTACTATAGCCTCAGGCCAACCAAAGCCTTGTGAGTGGATTTGGTAGATGGAAACTGAAAGAAGCCCGTCGTATGTATATATATATATATATGTGTGTGTGTGTGTGTGTGTGTGTGTGTGTGTGTCCCCCTTGCAACATCACTTGATAACCGATGCTGGTGTGTTTACGTCCCCATAAATTAGCAGTTCAGCAAAAAAGACCGATAGAATAAGTACTAGGCTTACAAAGAATAAGTCCTGGGATCGATTTGCTCAACTAAAGCGGTGTTCCAGCATGGCCACAGTCAAATGACTGAAACAAGTAAAAGATAAAAGATAAAAGTTACCTAATCAAAATCTCAAAGCTACAAAGCAATGCATGATTCATTCAAAACAATGTGAATAAATAGGCATTACTTTTGATGGTTAGGGTATCTGGCTTATGATCGTGAGGTCTTTTTGATGGTTAGGGTATCTGGCTTATGATCGTGAGGTCATGAGTTCAATCCCGGTGACGCATTTTTCCTTAAGCAAGGCACTTTATTTCACGTTGCTCCAATTCACTCAGCTGGCAAAAATGAGTAGTACCTGTATTTCAAAGGGCCAGTTTTGTCACACCCTGTGTCATGCTGAATCTCTCTGAGAACTACATTAAAGGTACATGTGTCTCTGCCACTTGCATGTTAATTTCATGAGCTGGCTGTTCCATTGATAGGATCAACAGAAACCCTTGTTGCCATAAGCAATGAAGTACCAGACTTTTGACAGAACAATGTGAATGCTAAAGGTTACTCTATCCCCTTACGGCTTAACACTTTAGTAAATTCCATTCTGTTGCAAACATTCAAAAAGATCTTGAATCATGGTATCTTCCTTCCTTCACCCCGACCTAGTCTCAGAAGAGTACATCAAAAAGACTATAGACACTGAAAGAAGAAACACAGTACTATTTTGAAGTACTGAAATAAATTGTATCTGTTGGAAAGTATTTAAGTGCAAGTGGTTTGGCATTTAGCAGACATGAAATGAAAAGGAGATTACCAAATAATAGAAATTTAATGGAGCATTAAATATTTTACAGGGGTTACATAAACATCTTGACTAAAAAAAGTAAATACTACTTACCTTTTAAAAACCATATAAGCAGAATTTCTAGAAATCAAGGAAAACATGTACAAGAAAATGTAAATCGAATTAACAATAATGTCAGTATTGAGTTTACAAGTCATCCAAGGCTAGGCCCCTATATTATATGTTCCCTACTAAAGTTGAGTTCACATCACATAAGAACATTGTGACACAAAATTTTTACTTCAAATGGTCCTGCTTTATTCAATGTTATCCTGAAAGAAAAAAAAGTAATAAAAGATCCCACAACATTCAAATGGTACTGGGACAAATTTCTCCAAGAAATACCAGATAAACCACTAACACCCGGATACATCTCAGCCAACAGCTCTTAGCCCTAGTAGTCTATGGGGTCCCAAAACCTGACTGAAACGACCTCAGGGCTGATAATGGCTGAAACCAATCTAAGTTGTAAATTATCAACCATGATATCAAATACTACTCTGTTATTGTTGATTTTATGCCTGACTTGATACATGTTGACCAGCAGGTAAATGTGTCCCCCCCCCTCGAAACATTTTTTCTATAGAAAATCACTCATCCACGAATATGTCAAAAAAATACAGTAAATTATGGTATGGTGCAATGAATGAAACTTAAATGCATTTGTGTGGTTGTTGATTATGTAACCATATAAGAATTTGATAAAGAAATGTTGACTATAGCATGCATGTAAACAACAATGACAAATAGCATGAGAAATCTTGTCACTTTATATATCAAGCACTGAGAATCATTGCAAATTTTGATCAGTATCTTGACATGGAGAATTTTTTAGATTTCTTTATTCCATGGCTGAGAGAATGAAAGCTAGAATCCATAATGTTTTTGCAGGGCTTTCAAGACAAGTAAAGGAAAAGAGGGAAAAAAAAATCACAGCTCATAAGTTATCCTTAGAAGACCTGATCTAAATTTTTGTAACAAAGGGTATTCTTTTAAATGCAGCCAGGAGTCAGGTGGTTTGGTGGTGGTGTTAAACAGGGTGATGAAGTAAGTCAGCCATCAAATTAACTGTTAGTTTGCAAATGATGAGCTTTGATAGTTTTCTATCTTCTCGCTCTGAGTTGACTAAGGCTATAACAGAAGACGCCCAATATACAATGTAGCTGAATCAGACATTGAAGCTCAAGATGCAAAGCAAACTTGTAAACCAAAAAGTTGTGCCAAATATGATGGTGCCAAGTAAAAACACCAAGTACACTCTGTAAAGTAGATGGTGTCAGGGAGGGTGTCCTGTTGTTGAAATCAAGTCAAAACAGACTATGGAACCCCGTGCGATCCCTGGTCTTGGCAGTTCCTGTCAAGCTGCCCAACCCATGTCAACATGGAAAACGGACGTTAAATGATGATGATGGTGATGATGATGATGATGATGATGATGATAAAATTCTCCTTATATTTTCTGTAACTTTTGTTTTTGTTGTTACATGTGGTTTTTATATCTTACTCATTTTTTCTTTTTAGCAAGTCTTCATGAGAAGATTTGAAATAACACTAACACATTTCTGGCAACCACTCGGCTTCTGATAATATTCTGTATTAACATCTTAAGTTATTTCTATTACGTAAGACAGGTGATGTTTACCGCGTTAAGTGAATAAGTTGTAAATAGTTAATGGTCTCAACATATCAGAAATACATTTTGTAAATATATAGGACACACACAAACATACACGCACACGCACACGCACACACACACACACAGACACGCACACGCACACGCACACACACACACACACACACTCTCTCTCTCTCTCTCACTCACTCATCATTCCTTTTCAAAGACTGGAATTCACAAACGAATAACTCTTTATATTTTACGCACGTAAAAGGTCAGCAGTACTCTAGACATATTTACTTTCCAATAGAATGTCACTCCCTTTTCAATCATTTGTCTTTCTCATCGGTCACTTGACAACAGTAGATATTCCTTCATATATTACCTTTTATATGCACTGTTTTCTCTCAATTAGATAGGACGTGTATTATATTATTTCTCATTTATTTATTTACTAGCAAATTAAATAGGTCGACAACAGTAGGTATTCTATCAGACACTACTATTGATATGCACTGATTCCTCTCAATTGGATAGGCCGCAGTTAAAGATGGCTGCTTTTAATATGATTTCACATTTATCTATTTACTAACAAGTTAAATAGGTCAGCTCTACACAATAGATTACGTCATTTAAGTGTGAAATTAATTTCTAAGCGTATCTACGACAGAGTATGTGCGTAGGCATATATGTGTGTGCATGGGTGTGTAGGTGTGTGTGTGTGAGAGAGAGAGAGAGAGAGAGAGAGCAGTACAACATACAGAACAGAGTATATAACCAATAGTTATATCTGAATGTTTATTGTTTGAAAAGATGTATCTGTGCAAAGAAATATAATTACTTTCCCCGCCCGATATCAACGACAGGCGTAGCTGTGTGGTAAGAAGTTTGTTTCGCAACTACATCGGTTCCGAGTCCAGTCCCATTAAGAGGTACTTTGGGCAAGTGCCTTCTACTAAAGCCACGACCCGACCAAAGCCTTGTAAGCGGATTTGGTAGACAGAAACTGAAAGAGGCCCGTCATGTATACATGTGTGTGTGTGTGTGTGTGTGAGTGTGTGTGTGTGTGCGTGTGTGTGCGTGTGCGTGTGCGTGTGTGTGTGCGCGCGCGCGCGTATGTCTCTGTACCTGTGTTTGTCTCCCACCACCGCTTAAAGACCGGTGTCGGTGTGTCTGCGTCCCTGTAACTTAGTTCAGCAAAACAGGCCTAAAACGAAAATGAGTACTGGAGTCAATTAGGTCAACTAAAATTCCTCAAGTTAGTGCTCCAGCATGGCCGTAGTCTAATGACTGAAACAAGTGAAAAATATAAGATAACACAGAGAATATATGAGGAAGTAAAAAGAACTACATTGGTGATATAGTCATGAATTTATTTGTTACATCCTTACATGTGTTTCAGTGATGAATAGATCATGTAGCAGGGGAAACTGTTAAGATAACTTTTCCCTACAAAATGGCAAGCTTATTTAAATAAATTTTTTCGTCTTTGGCAAGTTGAGATTATTAAGGTAATTAAAGATTTTTGTTTATTTCATTGGAAGCATATGTTTAACATAACAAGTGAGTTTGCGTATGTGTGAGCATGTGTTGTTATCAGAATTTGTCTCTTTTATCTTGTATAATGCTCACCTCATATTTCTTTGTGCTTGGGTGGCCTTTTGGTAATGTGCTTGGAATTTTGGCAATAAGAAGAGGTCTTTATGAGGTGAGCATTATTATGTACTGATGTGTCTTTTAAACTAATTTAAGATTTTTCTTTAATTCATTGGAAAGCAAGTATTGTTTCGATCTATAAGTCTATTAATGTATTCATTTGTATATATGTTGCACTCAAGGTTTGTTTTCTAGTTATTATGTGATATTTTCCAGTAATGCATAGAGAGCAGAATCCAGAACTATTAATAATTGTGTGCATTCTATTATTTCCCATTTTATACATATTATTTTCTTTTAACTTTCAGATGAGCTTAGAGTGGGATGTTGCATTTATTTTATGTTTAGTTCAAACCGTGTGGGTATTGCACGTTCCTGTCCTTGCGGATTCTACTTATTGCATTGATGTAGTTTGGTTTATCCACCTTGTAATACTGCTGCTTTATAGTCTCTTTGGTTGTAAGTAGTTTTTATGTAATGGGCTTGTTCTGGTTATAGTGAAGTTGCATGAGTTTGCAGTTATATGCTGCATGTTGCTTAGTATATTGTTGATTAGTGATTGTATGGTGTATTTCATGTTTTTTTTTGTGCAGTTGTTGCTAACTTTTCTATTATTTCTGTTGAATAGTTTCTGACATGTATCTTTTAGGAAGCTGATCAATGATAGATTGGTATGTACCAGTGGCGTGCAGTCTCAGCCATGCAAGCTATGTGCCGCATGTCCTGTTATATAATCGGAAAATTAGATAAAATAATTACTTTCTTGCAAAAAATAATCCATCCAGTTTTCGAAATATTCTGTCTCCCCTTCCCCTCTCTCAGTGACTAGTAAAAGCTTTGAGAATCCAGCATATAGACACTCCCTAACTCCCTATCTATGTTAGTTTGTCCTTCCTTCCTTCTCCTCTCTCTCTCTTAGTGACCTGTCAAAAGATATGCTAGGACCGATCTCCCCTTCCCCTCTCTCAGTGACTAGTAAAAGCTTTGAGAAGGGTATGCAATGAGAATCCAGCATATAAACATTCCTAACTCCCTATCTATGTTAGTTTGTCCTTCCTTCCTTCCCCCCCTCTCTCTCTCTCTTAGTGACCTGTCAAAAGATATGCTAAGACCATAGCATATATATTTTGTACCCCTTCCTCTCTCTGTCAGTGATTCCACAAATTTATCATAGGAAGTAATGCTTTCTGATAATAACAGTTAGCTGGTTCTGACCGGAACTAGAGCAGTTCTCAAGAACTGCTATAATTAGCCATAATTCTTGGAACAGCCTGGCGGTAAGTTTGAATCTTTTATCCAAAACATCTGTTTGCACTATTATATTTTTGGAGTGTTCTGAAAACAAAAAAATGTGTCTTTTAAACTAACGTCATTTTTCCGTTTTTTTTTTTTTTTGAAATTTACCTACAATATACGCTTACACGTGTGTTACTTTTTTCCAAATGAGTGAAATGTGTGTTATAAACGATATTTTGAGAAATAGTTTTTCGAAAAGAGACTTCGATGGAAAACAATTAATTATAAACGGTGGGTGACCAAAGAATTCGTATATTTAATCAGTAAATATAACCAAAAAATGGAAAGTCATCTAGATACAGCTTCTATCTTCACTGGTCTGTCAAACCAGTGATTTCTTATTTTTGTTAGAAGTATTCAGTGACATTTTTTCTTTTACTGACGTCTTATTTAATATCCAGAGTAAAAGTCATGACATAGTGTATTGTAAAGAGCAAATAGATAAAACTAGAACTGTACTCAAAAACAAACTTGATAATTTTTCAATCTTTTATGATATATTAGGGGGAAAATATGGAGTTGATGCAGGAATCGGAATTCAGAGATCCAAAAATATATCTATTGAGCCTCAACGACATTATTAGAATGCATTGTAACAAAATTATCAGTACAGTAGTTGACCAAATAAAAGCACGATATTCATCCTTAGAAGAGTTTAAATTCATGGAACTTTAAAAATCACTTATGGCAGATTTTTTGATGTAATTCGATTACAAAGTGAGCTCAATGTGACGTATTCAATGAAAGATTTTAAAAAGCGAAGTTAAGTCATTTAATGAGTTACATTTACAGCAGTGACCTTGTTGAAGCTATGCCAGAACTCTTCAATCTGTGCAAGTTGATTTTGACAATTCCGTCTACCACTGCTTCTGTAGAGCGATCCTTTTCTGCATTAAGTAGAATCAAAATATACCAAAGAAATGCGACAGGAGAAAGAAGACTGTCTGGGTTAGCACTAATGTAAATTGAAAAAGATTTATTACAACAATTGATGAAAAGAGAAGATTTCTATGAAAATGTGATAGATATATTTGCCCAGGAAGATCGAAGAATTGAATTAATTTATAAA
The DNA here is from genome assembly GCF_046866305.1 of Octopus bimaculoides. Taxonomy (NCBI): domain Eukaryota; kingdom Metazoa; phylum Mollusca; class Cephalopoda; order Octopoda; family Octopodidae; genus Octopus; species Octopus bimaculoides. The sequence goes on from NC_142943.1 coordinate 17,937,488, forward strand.
TGAGGTAAATAACATTTTAGAACCTTAAAAAAAAAATTAATATATTAAAGGGCATATATTACAGGTTTTGGTTAGTGTTTGTTATAATGTAAGGTTCGACCATCTTACATCAGTATTGTTTGGCAGGAGAAATGGTTCGACTTCTTCGTCACGCCTAACCTACATAGGTTTTCCTTTCTGTGCTGCTGGGTGTAGTCTATTTACGGCCGTAAATGTCTTGTTTCAATCTCAGAGATGTTGACTTCTGCCACAACAGTTTTGGGGGGCTTTTTATAATGTTGAATTTTCACCGTCTTTCATTGTGTGTGTATTCATGTATATGAGTGTATTTTCAATGTGTGTGCGTGAGACGTAGTCTTTTAATATACGGAGTTCAGTAAGTCTCAGAACAGTTTGCTTGAGTATCGATAATTTTCCCAGAATTGACAAGTAGCATGATAAAACACCTGACTTGTCTTCCAGGGCGTAACGGTCTTAAAGCATGGCCATATAATGTAACTAAATGTGTTCTCTTAATTAAATCATTTCAATGCTTTTGTTTTATGAGCTAGTGGTTTTGGCTGATAGGAATGTGAGTAATTTTGTGTGGAAGATTTGAATTAGCTGTTTCTGGTTTGATTCCTGGATCTGTGCATACTTGTATGGTTTTTGTGGCGTATTGGTGGTTGTACTATTCAATTGGCTTTGGTTTCCTTGTGTTTCTATTTCCCATACATCATTTCTGAAGATGAATTTATTTTACTGGGAAGATAGTTTTTGTATGTGGCAAATGCTCAGGTGCTATAAACACAGAAAATGTGCAGAGAACAGCTTCTGTCACATTCCAGGGAGAAAAACTAGAAGTAGTTGATAGCTTCTGTTACCTAGGTAACCAAGTCAGTAGCGGGGGAGGGTGCTCTGAAAGTGTAGTTGCTAGAATAAGAATAGCCTGGGCAAAGTTCAGAGAGCTCTTACCTTTGATGGTGACAAAGGGCCTCTCATTCAGAGTAAAAGGTAGACTGTATGACGCATGTGTACAAACAGCCATGCTACATGGCAGTGAAACACAGGCCATGACTGCCAAGGACATGCATAAGCTTGAAAGGAATGAAGCCAGTATGCTCCGCTGGATGTGTAATGTCAGTGTGCATATACGACAGAGTGTAAGCGCCCTGAGAGAAAAGTTGGATTTAAGAAGCATCAGATGTAGTGTGCAAGAGAGATGACTGTGCTGGTATGGTCATGTGTTGCGAATGAATGAGGACAGCTGTGTGAAAAAGTGTCACACCCTAGCAGTAGAGGGAACCTGTGGAAGAGGTAGACCCAGGAAAACCTGGGATGAGATGATGAAGTACGACCTTCAAACATTGGGCCTTACCGAGGCAATGACTAGTGACCTGGACCTTTGGAGATACGCTGTGCTCGATAAGATCCGACAAGCCAAGTGAGACCATAGTCCATGTCCTATGCCAGTGGGTGTAACCAGCCCATTTATGAATACTCCTCATTCATTGGACAATAAACCTTGCTTGTGAAGATCTATTGAGGCAAGTGAAATCAAAATCAAAATTGCTGACGAGGCCAACGACAGTACCGCTTGATTGGCACTCGTGCCAGTGGAATGTTAAAGTCACATCCAAACGTGGGGTGTAACTGGGCCACTTATGAGTACCCCTCATTCATTAGACAATGAACTTTGCTTATGAAGACCTATTGAGGCAAGTGTAAACAAACCAAAATCACTGAAGTGGCTGATGACAGTACTGCTTGATTGGCACTTGTGTCAGTGGAACGTTAAGAGCACATCCGAGCGTGATCGTTACTAGGGCCACGGATTGGCTCCTGTGCTGGTGACATGTGAAAAGCACCATTCGAGCATGATCATTGCTAGCGTTGCCTTACCGGCACATGTGCTGGTGGCATGAGAAAAACAACATTTGAGCATGATTGTTGCCAGTGCCGCTGGACTGGCTCCCATGCAGATAACACGTAAAAACACCTTTTGAGCGTGAGCGTGTTCGTTGCCAGAACTGCCTCACTGGGCCTTGTGCCAGTGGCACGTAAAAAGCACCCACTACGCTCTTGGAGTGGTTGGCATTAGGAAGGGCATCCAGCTGTAGAAACTTTGCCAGAGCAGATTGAACTTGGTGCAGCCTCTGGCTCACCAGTCCTCAGTTAAACCGTCCAGCCCATGCCAGCATGGAAAGTGGACATTAAACGATGATGATGATGTCTGCAGTGTAACATGATCTCTGTTCTCTTTTGTAATAAATGTATGTCTTGTATAATTCTGATGTATTTTTCTATGAACCATTGGGATAAAAGAAAGTTTAAAAGAAAATTAGAATATGTGAAATATATCTCACAAAATAACAAAAGAAGATACATCATCTGGTTTAACCTTCCTTTTATCATAAGTGTATCATCCAACAGAGTTAGATGTTTCCTGACACTGAAAATAAAAAAAATGATTTTCTTGTCATAAAAGCATTCCTCCTCAGAACTAACACTTACTGGTGGTATTCCGTCTCCTATATTTTCCTTATGACTGTAAAGACTGTAGAAGCTATTGTACAAGTGTAAACAGAGGTCAAGAAAAAAATTAACATAAAAAAAAACAATGAGAAATCATAATTATAAGACAATGTAGTCAATTTGGTTCTTCTTCATCCTTTCATCATGAGTTTCAAAAATATGATTCTGCTCAAAGGATTCAGTGCTCTTAATGCAAATATCCATCATCAGCAACTAAAGCTGTGAAAGGAGTCACAGCTTTGCTAATATAACACATCTCCAGATTTTGCTTCAGTGAGTATATCAGTGTAATGGTATTCTAACAGAACACTTACCATGAGCAAGTTAACCATAAAAGAAAGCTTTGGAAATGTAATTGTCTTGTATCTAAGACATGTGAAAACAGCAGTGAAGTTGACGTCTCATGAGTAGTGTATGGATAACACTGATTTTGCATCAAGATAGGATTTCCATGTTGGACATTATGTCCTGCCACTTGATCTTACAGATTTTGCAAAGGCAATGAAGATGGAAAGTGTCTAATTGTCTATTATTCAACATCTACTTCTCATCAATGCTTGATTCAGCTTTCAGAGAAACACCAATTGGCTGCAATATACAGCCAACATTTTCATCATTCAACAACTTCATGCAAAACTTAAGATCTTGGAACCACATGAGTTGCTCTTTGAAGATGATTGTGCTCTTGTTGTTCATACTCTTAAAGATATTCAAAGAATCAGCTGTCACAAAGAACTTTTAGTGGAATTCTGGTTTAAGCACCCCATATGACTCCTCATACTTATTTTATTTTTTGGAATTTTCAGAAAATTTTTGTGAATTTCTATTCTACACAAGAATTCATGTGATTATGAATAAAAAAATTTTTTTTGTTTTCTTAAACCCTACCCCTCAAATAAATCCTAAAAAGTTCTACTCTTTTTTTAATTATTTAAAAAAATCAGTTTAAAATAGTCTGAATTTTTTGCTTAAATCCAGCCATGGACCACCCTCGATGCATCATCATTCCATTAAATGTGTTTTTGGGGAGAAAAATATTGAAAAACATCAACATATGTCAGATTGATAAAGAAACGAGGAAGGTGTCAGGTGGTTGTGAAATGTGCTAAAAACTAAATTGCCCTTGAGGGATTATATGGGGTGCTTAAACCAGAATTCCATTGGATTTTGGTCTAACAATCAGCATGAAAAAGACAGAGATCATGAACCACCTTGACCTACTTGTCTCCCAAGTAATCCATAGTGATTGAAAAGTGCAAAAAATGGTAGAGGAGTTTACCTAGTATTGCTACTGGCAGGTTTCCAAACTGGCTTTGGAATGATTCATACATCTCACTATTATACATTTTCTTTACAAGTAAACATACAGATGTTCCACATGAACATTAACTGCATTAATCTTACTGATCTTTAAGGAGCAATACCTCAGACAATCTATTAATATGTTGCTGAATTCATCTTTCTAAGAATGATTCTTTCCGTCTTCCTATAAAAGTAAACATACCATCAAAGCCAGGCATTAAATATATTTACTCCACTAAAACACTGGTTGTAGTGATGTCTGAACTTATGATTATGTGGATGCTAATGTAGCACTTTAATCTTACATGCATCTCTCCTAATAAGTTGAATAGATTTATGCTTCAGCTCTAAAAGGATTGTCTAGTTTATAGTTAGTTATTCAGTTTATAACCAGTAAATTTCCTTGCTTTATTATACATGACAATAATGTATCAGTATATTATTTATACTGCTGAAACTTGAATCAATCAAACACAATATGCATAAAAAATATTTAAACAGAAAGAAAAGGAATTGAATTAAAATAAGTTTATTATAACCAAATCTTTTCATACAAAAATATCATATAGAAACATTACAATGTTGTAAAGTATAGACTTAACAATTTCATTAATTCTTTTTATTTCAAAACTGAAATTAGTGACTGGTGTACAATAATCCGTTCTATGCAAAACTCATCTCAAAAAGAATATCTCCACTAGGTAGATATCTACTGCAGCCACAGCATTTCCCAGCACTATTGTCTATAGTTTAAACTGTCACAAACATTCCTTCAAGAAGCTATTTTCTTTTTAATCGTTATGACATTGAAAATGATGAACATAACTTTCCATATAAAGCTGAGGTGTCAAACTGAAGACAGGTTTTCAGTTTGAATCCAGGCAGTGTTGACATAACTTATTACAATCACAAGAATGTTAATATAAAAATTTTGTTACCAGTCAATATAAAATCATTGTTATTAATACAATTATTATTATTATTATTAATATAGAGCATTATCTTCTAAACAATAAATTTTGGTGAAATTAAATCTAAGACAATTTCAATTATAGTTTGAAAATGCTTCAGTAATGTCCTCAATACCTTAAGTAAAGCATGAGCATCACGACTTACAATAAAAGATCTGTTTGAAACGTTGTAGATGGACTTCAACTTGTTGGTTAACAGCAGAAATGAGAGAAATGAATGCTTTTTGTGAAATACCTTAGCTGAACATTCAAATTAAAGAAGGCCTAAGAAGAAATGTTAAATAAAACAGCAAAAGACAGCAGCGTATGTCAAATCATACTGATACAATAATATATAAAACTAAGCCAACCTTACATAAAAGTGGAAAGAAATATGATACTGAGCAATAATATATTTCAAAAAGATTACCTGATACGAACATGGTGTTTCAAATTTTGTTAGCAAAACAAAAAAAAAGAAAGTATTCTCTGTAAGATAAGAAACATAGCAGAATAAAAGATTTCTGGAAGTATGAAGACTTTAAAGGGCCTAATATCACTCCACTCCTATTATAAAATATTTTTTTAAACATAGCAAAATCTCTCAATAGAAAACAAGTCACATACTCACCGCACTACCATTCTTTTTTTTTATGTTACTTTCACTCTTTCTGTCATACTAAAGAAATGAGGAATTGGTTGTGCTAAGAAAGAATGAAGATATGATAAAGACAGATTGATTAGGTAGCTGGGAGAGAGACACAGAAATAGCCAGCAGTCAGTCAGTATGTGATCCAGGCAGTTGGTATGTAGACAAAATGAAACACAAGAAAATGGAGCAAGGCTTGAAGTTGAAAGATTAAGAATTACTAAAAAGGAGACAAAAATAAACCCCATCATTTTTGATGGGTACTTTGGATGTTTGTAAGAAACAAAAGGACCAACCATGAAACCAGAGTGAGTCATTTTTAAATCTAAATTTTATCAAAAGCTGCAAAGGGTAATAAATAAATTACGGATCTATTTCAAAACGGGGGCACCAGTTTTCATTTACGTTTTATGTAGTGTTTTTGGTACCGAAAGACTTTCAAATTTCGTATACTTATCTATTTTGTGTTATAGAACAGAAAAAAATTTTTGTATTCAAATTTATTTCATGTAAAAAATTGTCTTATTTCGATAATTTCTACTAATCACTGACGTCTATTCAGTTGAAAACAGTTAGCGCTGTAACGGTGTATATCGTATTAATCCCCTAACCCTAACTAGACTGTTAACCCTAACCCTAACTCTAGAATCCGAACTCTAAAATTGTTACACACATAGATACGCACAGCGTAATTTATTATATAAACAATATATGCGTATAAATTATGATTAAACCGGATGAAATATGTCACAGGGAATAACATTTTTATGACCGTCCAGCAGTAACTCTATTCAGCTGAATAGACGTCAGTGATTGGTTGAAATTACAGAAATACGACAACTTTAACATGGAATAACTTGCGATGTACGTTTTTTTATTAAGAAGACTAAGAGTAAAAGATGTTTTATATGACACATTCTACCAGTGTCCCAAGTTTCAAAGTGTTTTGTTAGTGTTTCGTTAAGAAAATACTGGTGCCCCCGTTTTGAAATAGATCCTAAATTACAGAATTATGTGGTTATTAAAGATTTGAAGAAACATATAGTAAACAACAACTATAAACTATAGATTATGAAACTGCTATGTAATAAACATATTGAATCAGATTTGAAAAAATATTACAAAGTATTGAAAAGAAGACAAAACAAAAGCTATAAGGATACAACCAAAATTCCAAAGGTTCTAAAGTAAATCTATTTTCAATACAAAATAATATTTCACTATCCTTTTCAAAACTTAATAATCTGTAACTCATCCATGGCTGTAATTTGTTAGTGTCGTAGAAGAATATCAAAAGAAGTTTATTTTAAAGTATTGAACAAAATAACTCTTAGAGTATTGATTGAAAGAAAATTATTAAAATAATTTGAAAGTGCATTAATTTAGGAGTTAAATTGTTTTAAGATGGTACCAGTTATAGAAACATCAATTGAAGTGAAATAAATTACAACTATTGCAAGTTTCAATTATTGTAAATAAAATGATTCAAATTATTCTTTCTTTTCCTTATAAAAAAAAAAAAAATGTAAAGCTGATCACAGAATATGATTGATTTTAAAATAACCCTAAATCAGAATCAAACTTTGATAAAAAAAAAATTATCTTAAAAAATTTGGTGAGATGAGTCTTTTTCTTCTTGCCTGTTTTTCAGATGTGACAATAACATTAACTTCATTGGATAGAATCTGAGGCAAGCATTTAATTTCGCATGCCCTCACGGAATTCCCGAAGTACTCGTTCTTCCAAATTAAAATCATACTGGTAAAAAAAAAAAAAAAAAAAAGAGAGAGAGAGAGAGAGAGAAATGAAGCAAAATTCAATATACGTAAGAATTAAATAACTATTGATAAATTTATCTTTAGTATTTTATAGCTAATGGCTTCATAACACGGAGTTATATCAATGATTACAAATGAAATTTTAGTGCAAGTATTTTTACAGCTCAATGTCATAACGTTAACTAAGACATCATTATACACTCCTTTGAATGGTATATGTCTACATGAACACAAAGCCTACAATTCCTAACACTCACCTACAATTTATCCACAAATGATTTCCAAATATTCTAGCTCAAAGCCTTACCCATTCTTCTAAATTCACTTGCTCCTAAAACTCCTTTGAATTCCATCAGATATTTGACAATTTCTCATTCTATAGTGAAGACATCAATCATATCTCATCTATCAGGAGTGGCTGTGTGGTAAGTAGCTTGCTTACTAACCACATGGTTCCGGGTTCAGTCCCACTGCGTGGCAACTTGGGCAAGTGTCTTCTACTATAGCCTCGGGCCGACCAAAGCCTTGTGAGTGGATTTGGTAGACAGGAACTAAAAGAAGCTTGTCGTATATATGTATATATATATATATATACATATATATATATATATATATATATATATATATGTGTGTGTGTGTGTGTGTTTGTGTGTCTGTGTTTGTCTCCCCAACATCGCTTGACAACCAATACTTGTGTGTTTACGTCTCCGTAACTTAGCGGTTTGGCAAAAAGAGACCGATAGAATAAGTACTAGGGTTACAAAGAATAAGTCCTGGGGTCGATTTGCTCGACTAAAGGCGGTGCTCCAGCATGGCCACAGTCAAATGACTGAAACAAGTAAAAGAGTATCCCTGAGGTCATTGCTCTTGGTGAATTCAATGAACATAACTACTTCTGACTTTCACTCATTCTACACAGAAGCTGATAGTGAAAAACTTGAATCATTTGCATTCTGAAGAGTTAGACCGATTAGTACCCACAACTACCCATAGCCATGATAGACAAACCAAATATCCAAACTCGATGCCTCCAACACACTTGATGGGCGATCCACTGCCCTCAAACAATTTGCTCCAAAATTAGCTGGGTTATTTTCTAGGTGCTTGAGCAGTAAATTTACTTCTATATGCCTGAGTTAATCTGACAAGAATAGGTACCAAGTTATCTAGGCATGTTATCTCTAACAGACTGGTATTCTATCAAAGGGAATATTTCATCTGCTTAATGCTATAAAAGGAGATAAGAATTACAGTATAAAGAGTAGAGTTTGCATCCCAGTATTGCTCATATTCCCACAATAATGCAGATAAGAAATGAAAGATGAATAATTCAGTTTTTTACAATATTCATATCAAGTTCTCATGAATGAAAAAGAAATTATGAAATAGCATATACTTGGCCATTTTTTAGGTGATTACTTTAAATCGATAGTACTATCCTAAGTTGATGCTACTACAGTAAAGTACATTTCAAAATGTACTTTACTGTAGTAAATTTTTACATTTTTCTCTAGTTTCATCCAAGCCAAGATAAAGAAGTCCACAGATATTAATTCAGATGTAAGCAAACTCAAAAGGAATAAAATTGTGAGGTATTGGAATTAAGCTTATGAAACTTATATTAAAATCATCTTTAAAAAAGTATAAATAAATTAACAAACAAACTTACATTAAATTTTTCCATAATCTTGTTCCGATCCATTTTTATATTTGGAACATTGATCTACAAATAAATACAGAGCCAGAAATGTGATATTAATGACAAGCATATACAAGGTGGTTCAAAAGTAGGTTTACAGTTATCATGTACGCACTTTAGATTTCTTTTAAAACATTTTATTACATTTAAATTTCTATCTTACAATTGACTAAATTAGCATAGAATAATGGTTTCATATTTTTTTATAATTAAGATCTAAACTGTTAGTATATGAATGCAAAAGAGATAGTTGAATAACTAAGCCTACTTTTGGGCTACCCTATATATATAATGACATGGGAGATAACAATATCATTAAAAAAATAGACAACTTGATAAACTATCGCCCTAGATCAATTCATTGTTTTATCAACTGTTTGGCATAAACATTACTTCCAAAACTTATACATTTCCCACTCTCTCAGATTTATCTATTATGATTTAGCTAAACATAAATTATATTACTTGCCAGGAGGATTATTTGTTAAACTCATTTTTTTATTCTGTTTATTATGCTTACTTCTTACATTAGAACAGGCAAAATATTCAGTGCAATCCTTTTATTACTATATTTCTGTTGAACTACACAACCTTTGTTTCAATTAATTTTGAAAATAATGAAGAATTTAATGAATTAACTGTCATTATTAAGCAGGTGTTCAGTATGTAAACAGACAAGAAATTCTATTGGAAGGTTTTAAATTGCATCACTTTAAAACAGGAAGTTTACATCAGAGTTTTGAGTGGGTGGGCAGGTGGATTAATATAAAAAGGGTTACAAACTTTCAAAAGCTTCCCTAATTTTTTTTGTATACTATTAAGAAATTATGAAAATAGGTGCAGGTATAGTCATGTAGCTGACTATTTCTCTTGACAAACATACTGTTCCAGGTTCAATTCCACTGTGCAGCACTTAGAGCAAGTGTCCTCTACTCTCAGTAAAGCAATGCATTGTGATATTTTGTAAATGGAAACTGTACTGAATATGTGTGTGTATCACCATGGAATGGTAGAGATTGTGTGTCAGTGTGGGATGGTATGTAGAACAAAAAATACCTAGTCTACATTTAGTCTCTTTAGGCCCAAAGATTTTGCCTTTTGTTCTCCCCTGGATTGATAAACTAAATACCAGATGAAATACTGGGGTTAATATAATCAAGTAAAGCCCTTGAAGGCAGGGCTTACAGCATGATTACAGGCCATTGGCTGAAACCAGTAAAAGAAAATTTATTGTCAAATCCACAGGTATAACGAAATTTCTCTCTCATAAATTCTACAATTTTCATAAGTTCAAATGAAACCTAAATAAGAGAATTCTTAGTTTAACTTACTTTAGGGTACTCAGTGTAGTTATTTACAATCTTAATTGTAACACCTCCTAAATCTCGAAGCCATCCTGTTCGGCCTGAAAAAAAACATCAAAGTTTCAAACATATATTAGGGCATTAACAGATGAATATTGAAGATAAAGGAAACAAGAGAACAGAAATAAATAAAAAAAGCTTGATTCCCCCACCGAATGTTTTCAACATCAGAAATAGCCATAATAAGGTTAATTACAGTGATTAAGGTAAAAATACTAACATTACTTTCTGGCTAAGCAAGCAAGGGAGACAAATCCAAACACTTCTGGTTTTTTAGGCATTATCAGTATAATTCACACAGGAGTGTGTAGTTAAGAACTTTATTTTCCAACCACATGATTTTGGGTTCAATCCCACTGCATGACTCCTTGGACAAGTAATTTCTACTACATAGGCTCTCAAGTGATCCAAGCCTTACGCATAAATTTAGATTTAACCATTAGAAACTGAAAGCAGTCTTTCATCTATCTCTGTATATACACGTATTCATCATCATCATCATCATCATCGTTTAACGTCCGCTTTCCATGCTAGCATGGGTTGGACGATTTGACTGAGGACTGGTGAAACCGGATGGCAACACCAGGCTCCAGTCTGATTTGGCAGAGTTTCTACAGCTGGATGCCCTTCCTAACGTATTATATATATATATATATATATATATATATATATATACTTTGGGTATGGTAGATGAGTTTAGCAAAAATTTAGATTCAGATGAATATGGTACTTAAGTTGAGGCACCAGAATTAAGTATGGTGTTATCCATACAATTTCAAAGTAAGGTGATTAAAATCAAAATAAGCAACAAGGATATCCAGAGGTAATGCAGTATGATCGTTTCATGCAACTCTATTTAATTTAACTGCAATCATTACATCAATTTAAATGCAGAGCAATCCTCAGTTGCACAAAGACATAGAATCTAATTAAATTAAAACAGATGGACACATTAGTATACTAATGACTCCTGTTTTAATTTAATTAAATTCTATGTCTTTGTGCAGCCAAGGATTGTTCTGCATTTAAACTGATGTAATGATTGCAGTTAAATTAAATGGAGTTGCATGAAATGATCGTACTGCATTACCTCTGGATATCTTTGTTGCTTATTTTGATTGTATATATATGTATATATATATATATGTTAGCAAAAACCAAAATCCTAATAAGTAGGAAGGTAGATAAAACACAAACCCCTTCAGGTAGATGGCCCTGCTCAGTATGCAGCAAAGGAGTAGGTAGTAACTCTATAAGATGTAACCAGTGCAAGCTATGGACACATAAGAGGTGCAGCAATATCAAAGGCAGATTAACTACAAAGTTAGTTTTTGTATGACGACAGATGTTCAGGTACAACACTGTAAACAAACAAGAAACAACTTCTATCTCATTCCAGGGAGAAAAACTAGAGGTAGTTGATAGCTTCCGCTATCTGGGTGACCAAGTTAGTAGTGGGGGTGGGTGCGCTGAAAGTGTAACTGCTAGAATAAGAATAGCCTGGGCCAAGTTTAGAGAGCTCTTACCTCTGCTGGCGACAAAGGGACTCTCACAAGTAAGATCGTTGCCAGGGCCCCTGGACTGGCTCTTGTGCGGGTGGCACATAAGATGTACCATCCTGAGCGTGACCATTGCCAGTACCGCCTGACTGGCCTTGTAGGGTTTTCGGGCGAGATCGTTGCCAGTGCCCCTGGACTGGCTCTTGTGCGGGTGGCACATAAAAGACACCATTTCGAGCGTGGCCGTTTTCGTGCGGGTGACACGTAAAAGCACTCTCTACACTCTCTGAGTGGTTGGCGTTAGGAAGGGCATCCAGCTGTAGAAACTCTGCCAAATTAGATTGGAGCCTGGTGTTGCCATCCGGTTTCACCAGTCCTCAGTCAAATCGTCCAACCCATGCTAGCATGGAAAGCGGACGTTAAACGATGATGATGATGATGATATATATATTAGCCATAAGTTTCATAAACTACAAAATATAAATATCCACACTGCCACACTTGAAACATACCTGTTATAACTTTTTATCTCGATTTGAATGTATGTGAAGGTATTTAGAATGTCCAAACCTATTTTTGCAAATATGGTATTGTGAGATAGTTGTGAGCATCAGTGTCATAAAAGCAGTGTTCTTCATTTCCAACCTGTCATGAAAATAAGTCCAGCCACAGGAAAATATTACATTGCCTGGAAACCAGTGTGGATTGGCAACAAGAATGGCCTCTGGACATAACAAATTCTATCTGACCCTGTACTGACACTTCAGTACATATCATACTGTATAGAGAAATGTGTTATCAGGCATTGTGCAAACAGTTAAAGTGAGTTATGGAGTAAAGATTTTATGAGTTCAAAGCTTGTTATTGCCTTAGTTAGACATTATTTCTAGCCTGGAAGCATTATATCTCAAGTAGTCAGTGTTAAGAAAAAGTAGCCTTAAAATGTAAAAATGCTATGAAAGAATAACTTTACTTAATTGAAATTATCTACTTCTGCATCAGCCTTTGTTGAAACCAATACAACTTATCAAGCTATATATTCTTATTTACTTCTTGCCAATTTTTTTAATCTTCAAAACCTATCTCTTAAATTCATCTAACACAATGGTCATAGGATACCTTTAGTCTTCTATTTTGCAAGTATTTGAGCCAAGATTCTGATGAGAGGATAACTTTCTCTCTCAGTTCCAGTGACCCTAAAATGAGCAATTGAAGCTCCTTTAAACCTTACCAAAAAAAAACAAAAAAAAAAAACTTTAAAACTAAATATTATTGGGCTCTAATGTTTTACTTATATATATATATATATATAAATATGTACACATTAAAATGCTAACTCTACTCATGTTATCACATTAGTTAGTAACAATTAAAAAAAATGTGAGTTTTTAAAAATTTATTCTTATATAACAGCTATGAAAATCAGAGCTTCCTCTGCTAAGAGAGTTGACATATGACACAAAATTGGTAGGTCACATCCTATCTTTGGTGCAAAGGCTTTGTTTTGTTTCTGTGGATTGATAATGGATTGTTACTTCTGCTTGTGTTGCTGCAAATTTTGTAGTGGAAAATTTTGGCCACAAACGGATCAAGAAGACATGGATTATTCATTCCTACATGAGGAAATAAGTAGCAATTCTTCAGAGGCTACCCCAGTCATCTCACAGCCAACTACTTCAGGACACCCTGCAGAAGGACAGGGAGTTGAAGATGCTACCTGAAATGTGACAGAAACAACAATTTTAAGACACCAGACTATGGTGCTGATGGTGCAATTCCTTTACTGGAATCCTAAATTGTCATTGCCTAACCTGCATGTCTTATCAAGCATGGTCACCACTATATAATTGATGATTGTTCAGGAAGCCTGCATTGTTAATCTTAAATCTTCCAAGTGGCACATCTATTCTTCTGAAATATATTTTCCAACTTTTGTTATTTTTGGTAATTTACTAAGCTTTCATAAATGGTACATTATTGTTTTGAATGAATATATCTTTTCACTTGAACAGGTATCTCTTTTACAAGAAGATAGTTTTCACATTCATCACTGGTGTATTATTTGGATGGGTGGCAGTACAGCATATTAATTATAACAATCCTTTGTCTTCTTGTTTTTGAGGCCCAGTTCTTTCCATGCCTTGCTCAGTCTTACTTTGCTACAGGTGCTTAACTCACTTCTACTGTCAGTGTATGCTATTCTTCAAACCAACATTCATCAAATATTTACATCCAGTATTGTTATATTCCTTATGCCTTAACTGATCAGACACCTTCTTGGTTAAGTTGTACTTCACCTTTCATGCAAGTCAACAAGAGTCATACAACAAATCATGCTCAAAACCTTTCTCTCCAACATCTGCAGGATATTTCCATTCAATGATTGTGCACTAGCATGCACTATCACGTTACTTAACCATGTTTCTTACACTGCTCTTGCTAAAGGGAGATAAACACTCTTTGACCAATATGGGTAGTTCTTGCTTACACCATTTCTCACACTATATATATAATGCTCTCACTTCAGCATTAATTAGTGCATTCTGTTTTAAGTAGTTCAAGGACAATTTCATAACTGCTACTAATACTACTGATATCTATTTATATATACCTAACTTCCAAAGTTTTTTGAGTGCTCATTTTTTTCTTGTTTTTGTATTTAGTACACAATACTAAGGACATAATTACTCATTTCCATTACATAAAAAGCAAGACTACAACTGGCACTCAGTCAGTTATGACAATGAGTGTTCCAATTGATTCAGTCGACAGAACAGTCTGCTCATGAAATTAACACACAAATGGCTGAGCACTCCACAGACATGCATACCTTTAACATAGTTCCCAAGGAGATTCAGCATGACACAGAATGTGACAAGGCTTTGAATTACAGGTACAACTCATTTTTGCCAGCTGAGTGGACTGGAGCAATAAAGTGTCTTGCTCAAGGACACAATGCACTGCCAGGAATTGAACTCACAACTGTGAACCGAATACCCTAACCACTAAGACATGTGCTTTCACTAGAGCAAAACAACATCCCTGATGGCCCAAAAATTTTGTGTTTGTTGTTACAAATTGATACTTTGGTTTTTGCCATCTTAGCGTTTTTAGCTAATCTCCCAGAATTGGAAATTTGTTTGTAATGAGAACTGGATCATTGACATGAAAAGTTCACAGAATCCTCCCATTTTGATAACCAGTATTTATTGCTATATCAAATATAATGAAGAAAAAAAACCTATGATACTGCAGACAAAACATACTTGAAAACCCATTTATGCACTCTATTCAACAATGAACTTGTTACAAAGTGGAAAGTTGTTTAAAGTCACTACATAGATAAAAAGGTTAATAGTGATTTCAAAGTTTCAGCCTTTTTTACCTCCTTCATCAGAGAGTTTGCAAGCTGAAGCTTCAAAGTCATTGCCGACCTTTTTCTTGTAAATGTTAATAAATATGAGGTGCAGTTCATTTTGTACAAGAAAACTTCTAATGCCATTTGTCTAGTGAGACAACTAAAAGTAAGCTGCTGTACCTAGCATTACCATTTGTCAAACAAGAGAAAGTCAATTAACAGAGAGCATCACCTGGTGAGCTGATGGTCACTGAGGGAGCTAGAAGTAAACATATAGCTTATGGGAGGACAGTGGTCCTGCAAGGTGAAATTTAGTAATGAGAGTAGTGACAAATTTAGTGTATGTATGTGTGCATCATGATTTGTTTAACATCTACTTTTTCATGTTTGCATGGGTTGGTTGGGATTTGGTCAATGTAAATTTTCTATGGCAGAATGTCTTTCATGTTGCCAACCCACAGTTACTTCAAGGTAACATAATGTAGGGTACCAGTAGGGGTTCACCAAGGATCGGTGCTCAGCCCCTCTTGTTCATCATAGTCTAGTCCTCCAGACAAAAACAGAGGAATTCAAGATAGGCTGCCCCTGGGAGCTCCTCTATGCTGATTATATGCTCTTATAGCTGAATCATTACCTGAACTAGAGAAGAAGTTTCAGGTATGGAAGCAAAGTCTAGAATCAAAGGGCCTTAGAGTTAACCTAGCAAAAACCAAAGTCTTAGTAAGTAGGGAGGCAGACAAATCATAAATCCCTTCAGGTAGATGGCCCTACTTAATCTGTAGAAAAGGTATAGGTAGAAACTCCATAAGATGCACTCAGTGTAGGCTTTGGACACATAAAAGATGCAACAACATCAGAGGAAGGTTAACAGGGAAACTAACTTTTGTGTGTGTGGAAGATGCACAGGTACAATAACCACTGAAAATGTGCAGAAAATAGACTCCATCAACTGCCGGGGCTGGGGGACAAGTAGTAGATAGCTTCTGTTATGTAGGTGACCAAGTTAGTAGTGGAGGGGGATACTCCGAGAGCGTAGCTGTGAGAATAAGATGAGGCTGGGCAAAGTTCAGAGAGCTCCTACCCTTGCTGGTAACAAAGGGCCTCTCTCTCAGAGTGAAAGGCAAATTGTTTGATGCCTGTGTGTGAACAGCCATGCTGCATGGCATTGAAACATTGGCAATGACAGCTAAGGACATGCGTAGGCTTGAAAGAAATGAAGCCAGTATGCTTTGCTGGATGTGCAATGTCAGTGTGCATGTTCAACAGAGTGTAAGCATCTGGAGAGAAAAGTTAGGCCTAAGAAGCATCAGATGTGGTGTGCAAGAGAGACAACTGCACTGGTATGGTTATGTGATGCATATGGACGAGGACAACTGTGTAAAGAAGTGCCGATCTCTAATTGAAGAGGGAACCTGTGGCAGAGGTAGACCCAGGAAGACATAGGACGAGGTGGTGAAGCACGATCTTCGAACTTTGAGCCTCACAGAGGCAATGACTGGTGACCAAGACCTTTGGTGATGTGCTGTGCTTGAGAGGACCCATCAAGCCAAGTAGACCTGTGCTGGTGGCATGTAAAGAACATCTTTTGAACATTGGGCCTCATGGAGGCAAAGTGGCTGAGTTCTTCTCGAGTGTTGATGATTATATATATATATATATATATATATATATATATATACACACACACTTTATTGATAAAGCATATTACTCTACTTCAGAGGATTCTTGTAGATTGAATAAAAATTTCGAAAAAGTCTTAAATTTAAAAAATGGGGAGGGGGACTTAAAATTTCGAAAACGTGATTTTTTGTATATTCGGAATTTCCGTCATCGAAAACCTAGGCATCCGATGAAAAAAAAAAAAATTCCGAAAGCTCGTTTTTTTTTGAGGGGTGGGACTCTCGCCCAGGTCCACCTATATATGCTTTATTTAAAAGCAGCAGAAATATAACAAGACTGTTACTCGGAGTTTCACGTTCCCGTTCTGTCCGATGAACGGGAACGTGAAACTCCGAGTAACTGTCTTTTGTTATATTTCTGCTGCTTTTAAATAAAGCATATTACTCTACCTCTGGTATTTGAGTACTCTTTTTTCCACCTTGTTGCACATTTTATGTGCTTACTCCGGTATATATATATGTGGGGCGAAACCACTATGACATTTTGGCTCGTTGACTGACAAGGAAAACTCAGCTGCGATTAATCCGTGTATCGTGTCTTTGTCTATATTTCCAGTCCGTGAAGTTTTCGTCTAGTTTCCTGTTAGCTCTGATTTCGAGTAACTTTTTCTCTTTGTGTTCTGCCTGTTCAACCCTTGATATGTATGTGTGTGTGTGTGTGTATATATATATATATATATATATATATATATATATATATATATATATATATATATATATATATACGCGCGCGCGCTGGGTTTGAATATAAAGCGTAAATTGATTTTTGTGATTTATTTCACAACACTAGTATTTCCGTGTGCTCAATTCACAGACGGAAGTTTATTAACTGTTTATAATCCTAAACGATGAACGTAATATTTTGAAATATAAATAAAAGTTCCAGCTTTTATTTATTCACATGAAATTACTTTCCTAACTTCAACCAGTGATATAATAATTAGTATTAATAGCCTCGCATAAAATTACACCAAGTTTTTCATAAATAAACTTTGAGTGCAGAAGAGGTGGTACCTAAAAGCTAAGATCGACTAATTGAAAGTAACATTATTGTCTAAGCTCTCATCCTTTTAAATTAGATGAAACGTCATCACTTGCACCAACTTATTTCCTTTTACAAACAGACAAATAAAATCGCAACGGCTTCTCAAATCTGCTTAAGGTAAAGGTGCATGGAAATATCTGTTTACGGTTTGATTAGATAGATGTTAATTGAAGTGAATTTGGTGTGAAAATTCGACGTCATAACACTTTTGTTGTGGTCAGCGTATGGAAATCGACGGAGAAAGTTAAGAGACTTAGTGACACTGAAATGACAATATTTTCTTCATCAGTCACAAAACCAAGTATCACTACAGTCCATTACAAGTACTTATTTAACCAACTCATGATTCAAATGAGAACTGAAACTCTCCACTCGAAATAATTTTGCCGCAACAATGACCATAGAGCATTTGAAACAAAGAAATAACATTACGGGTGACCCTAATCATTATGACAACTAGATAGGTATTCAAGAACATCAGGAGGTTAATACAAACAGCTAAAGGAAGAGAGTGGAATGGTTCAGAGTTTGTGAGTATCCGATAGATATTCCTCTAACAATAACAAAAGGTTTTGAGAGAGATGAAATTAGATATGTTTTAAACCAGTGATATACGATCTTGCTTTGCAACTTGAAACAAAATATAGTAATAAAGGAGGCACAAGGTATCGAAAAACAGTCTTTGTTGGTCAAAAATAAACAGACTAATTCCCATCTGTCTTAGTATACTAATTGGATAAACCGAGTTGATAACTTTACAGTAATACTAAATATTTAAGCAGCAACATCTGGTTTAAAATTTAACAATAGATATAGAAACCTCTAAAATGATATAATCATTGATAAGTTAACTTTATACGAAGACAGAAGATTAAGAAACTTACCAAGAGTAGTGACATGCCGATATGCTGTGTTATCTTCGTACATGATATCAGGAATCAATTTTTATCAATAAAACCCCTAAAACTACCGAAACATTTAATGTTACCTGCTTCAGAGGAGTCAAGTAGGAGTTATCTATCCTTGACTACTTCACAGAATAGAAGAATTAAAGTTTATTGTTCGGTTATTGTGGTCTGTAATTCGATTACTTGTTGAATGTTAAGAGTATAAATCATTTTTTGGGGTCCTCGTAGTTGGTACTGTTAGATGCATCACAGCTAATGGAAGAGATTTTATTCAAGAATTGATAGAAGTATTTCTGCCTCATACTTTTCAAATGACAAAGTATAGGTTCTGCATTCGCAGCTTGCTAAAATAGTTTGCCATATCAGTAACAAAGTTGTAAAATTACTCTAGCTGTACTGTATTAAGTTACAGAATTTAAAAATTTTTATTTTTATTATTGATTCAACGTTAGAGGCTATGAGATTAGGCCTGAACAAATCTAGCATTTTACTATAGACATTGGCGACTAGGTCAAGTGACGAGCTTCCCTGGAAGCTTAAGCTGCGAAATATCTTGAAGCTAATTTAGATCATATACGTTTCATACATCCTCTTCCTGGCGTTAATAGTCAAAGCACCCGACAAATTCGGATGCAGTTTCAAGCCACGCTTAAATACCAGTTCACTTGAAAGACGGCTACTAAAACGTAAGAGAAAGAGTGTTATACAATCTTATTCTTTTATAAATAATCATATCCTTTTGTAAGAAATATTTTAGATTTGATAGGAAACTTTTATTCCTGGTTGAAAGTGATTTGCTTCAACTACGCGCTGCTAATACCATTACAAAAAGCATGAATAGAGTTCTAAGCTTTCGGTCAGGGCGAGATCCACAACTTCTGCGGCCGAGCGGAACAAAATCCTGAAATACCGCGATCTGTCGGCCAACTACATTTTCAATCCTGTGGCGTTCGAGACGTTGGTGGGGTCGGACCACTTACTGCGAGATTCCTGTCTTTACTGGAAAATCACCTTGCAGAGGTAACTGGTGAGGCTCGTGAGGGCGCTTGGCTTTTTCCGGCGCATCGTCCTCGCCATCACTCGCGACAACGCTGCAAGCGTGCTGGCGTGTCTTAATATCCATTAGAAAAGTTTCCCAGCGCCCCCAACTTTTCAACCTAAGGTGGTGAATTGTTTTTTTTTTTGCTTCTTTTTCCTTCTTTCTTTTTAATTTTTTCAATTGTGTTCTCTGTTTTGTCCAGTTTTCTAGTTTGGTTTTGTAAAACGGTAAACTTCCTTGTTATAGTGTACCTTCTTATTGTGTGCGAGACAACGTTCAGTTGGATAATATTTCTGAGTCGCACAACCTAGAGTGTAAGTTTCTATACCCCGTTTGGGTTTTTTGTGGGGTATTTTTTTAGTATCGCATTGGTAAAGGCGAAATCGTAAACCAAATAACCTTCGTTCACCTAAACAATTGAGAAGCGTGCACGTATGTATGATCAAGTACAAATATGTGTTGGAGTGGCTTCAGCTTTTCATAAAAGAATGTGGCGAACGCTGTAGAACAAGTAAAACTCAAAGTTCGATGCCGTTTAAATTCTCAGTTCAATTCTGTTTGAATTTGCACTGGTGTCCTTGTTTCCTACAAATGTCTGGCCCCTGATTGTGAGAGCGTTAGTACAAACATGTTGATCAACATGTAGAAGTATACGCACGGCCTGTACCAGACCAACCGCCCCCAATTCAACTACTTCCAAGGCAGAAATACGAGAGGACACAGCCTGAAATTGGGAAGATCACACTGCAGGCCGAACATTAGAAGCTGCTTTTTCGTACAGGGTGTGACTGCCACCTGGAACAGTCTGCCGAACAGCGTGGTCGCAGCTCCATCAGTCAATGCCTTCAAGAACAGGCTTGACGCACACTGGAGGGAGCTTCGGGCAAAATTTGACCCTGTCTGTTACTATTAGCTACAACTGTCGAAGTGTTGTACCACACATGACAAATTAATTGTACTAGTGGAAAAGGACCTACGAACAAGCTCCTGGGAGCTTCAACACGGAGACCATCCAGTATCCAGTAAATTATTTTAATTGTCAACTTGTCTGAATTTGATAGCCTGGGCAGAGTGGAGTTTCAACTTATGAGTTTATTTTTGTGTGCAAGAATAGACATTTCGACATAAACATATTGTGACAGATTTCTGCTGGGTGTTCATAAATTATTTTTACGGCTTCTGCAATGCATCGTCTAAATCTGTTGCGTACAACCGATGGAACCCACGATAAAGTGTTCTGGGTACTACTAAAGCAGCACGGTCCCGAATGCGCAGTCGCGCGTCCGCACTAGCTAGTCGTGAGTGGTCGATCCTAACCCTATCCCTATCCCTAACCCTAACCCTATCTCGCGTGTGCAAATGAATACGTGTTTAGGGTTAGGGTTAGGATCGACCACTCACGACTAGCTAGCGCGGACGGGACCGTGCTGCTTTAGTAGTACCGTGTTCTGATGTTTCTGATAAAACTTTGTCAATAAACTCTTATAAATTATCTTTATTTTTCTCTTTTTTGAATTCTTCAAATTGTAAAGGTATAGATCCTCTGTTTAATATTCTGGAATATCGAGTGTGACGTTTTGCACACGTTCTAATTCATAGTTTTAAATATAGACACGTACCCCGTGATTTCTGAAGAGTTGAACGTAAGTTTTGATGCACAACTCGTATTTCATTGTACTTGACATGTTTCCTACTGTGTAAAGAAATCGTTTGTTGAGAAACTACCTCTCATCCTGTCAGAAATAGCATATTGGTTTTAAAGAATATTTAACAAATATTTGGAAACAGACCGGTAGCAATGGATATGAAAGATAAGAAAGTTGATGAGGTAAATAAATTATTTATTGTTTTTATTAAATCAATCTTCGATAAACAAGGTACTGGAGGAAATGTCTTTGATTTTAGGTCTACTCGATCAAAATTGATTTGACTCTTGACGAGGTGTCTTCTAGGGAAACCCATCCAATAACTCCCGTTCTCAGATTTTTAGCGATTGATATGCAAGTAATGACTTTTGATAGCCATTATTGAACAGGTCTTTTTATAGCTCGTTGCATTCATAAATCTGTATTCCCCAAAATGAATTGATCCGGACAAGTGTAGCTTACTCCGTTGTCAAAGGGAGTTTCCCAGTTTATTTTTAATCTATTGTCGAAAGCGAGGCTCCCCGGGGGTGACGTGGCTTTACGTCATAGAATCCATTTTGGCAATTCGGAGTTGTGGTAAACATTATATTTTTCACGTCTGTCATCTGCTGTCATTTATATTTGCTAATAACCTGAACCTTGTTCGTCTTTGTAATTATGTGTAGCTATGTATGTAATAATGCATAATGTATTTGTCTGTCAGTGTATATATGTGTATATATATATACATGTTGATGCATGTTCTCGCGTTGTCACTGTTTTATCATTGCACATTCCTGTATTTCTGTTTATTGTGTCTTTACTAAATTTGGTTTAGTTCGATGAACTCGATCACATTTACTTCCATTCGATACGAGCCCCTCTATTGTGCTTAAAAGTAATATATAATTTAGAAAGCAAGCGTCTGCCTAGTCTCTTATGTTTCTGCAGAAAAAACTATTAGGATGTCTGTCAAAGGCAATCTTTTTATTTCAGTTACTTTTGAACTTGACGATATGACTATTTTTGACGGTGTTTCTAAATTGCTGTAGATGCTTACATTATTATAAATGTGTGCGTGGCACAACACGTTAATAACTTCACACAAGTGTTGTCTTGAACTGTAGAACGTACAACTATTTCTTTAGTTCAGATCTCAGTAGCTGTCTCAGATTGATTTTTGTTGCTTATGTGGCAGTCACTGAAAACCTGTCGCACTTAAACTCTTTCGAAAACTAAAAGTTTTCTGTGGAAGTAATTGATATATGTGTGTGCGTGTGTCGGTATTTATTATTATCATTACTTGGTGATAGTTACTGTTATCTTTAAGGCAAGAAAAAATTATAAATGGAATTTTGAGTGTGAATTAAAACATTTTGCTAACGATTAGAATTCTTTGAAAAGTGCTAAGTCAAACGTTTCGAGTTTAGTCATCATCATAACGAGGAGAATGTAACTGTATCTATAATTTGAGAACAACGATCCCTCATATACAAAATTCATTAATTTGGATAAGTGCGCGTGTCATGGAGTAAGATGCAAAACATTGGAACCAGTTTACTTTGATGTACTTTCACCTGACATTTCCTGAATATAGTATAAATATTATGCAGGGTTATTTAAATACATTGAAACCCTAATGTTATTTAAATTGAATGGTCTCGGGTATACGAGTGTTATGAAATTATAGGACAACTTTAATAAAATTTTATCATGTAGAAATGTTATTGTAAAAGTTTGAAGCCCCAAACCAGGTGAAAAGATGTAACAATGTAACACTCATCCTTTAATTATTAGAATATGCCATCCCATTTTGAAATTTTAATCTGACTGTAGTCCAAGTGGAAACTCTTGAAGTGACTACAAGAGAAAGTATCAGAAATTGTTTTACTTGACTTCACAGATTACAAGCAGCATTTCCGCTATGATATTCGATTGGACTAATCAATACAAATATTCTGAAAAGTACACCATGTTACAATGTTTGTGACTACATACCCTCAATAAAAAGTTATAAGGCTTTCAGATTTGAGTTTAAGGGTAAAATTTGCTCAGTGTGCTCAATTGTATTGTACATAAAAGAGATGTTGAAAATGAACTTCATAATCTTAAAATAATGCTCATTTTGTTCTTGTGATGTGAAGGAGGGAAAAGACGGAAGCAAAGAGAGAATTACGGCAGTCTTACCTGTCGGTCCGGAAAAGGGTCGCTCTCAACGTGCACGTGCTCTGTCTCGATCTGCAAGATTCACTCAATGTCCACGTGCTGTCTGTTTAATGCATCTGCTCTCATGCGCTGTTTGCCACCAACTGACTGCTCGCGCCTCGCTAACCCCGCATGCCCACCGCAGCCCTTCCGGTAGGACCCACAGGACCCACTTCCAACAGGACATGCCTACTCCCTCACTTCCAACAGGACATGCCTACTCCCTCACTTCCAGTCCGTTCCTACAACACAGCCTAGCTCATGCGCCCCCTGATCTGAAGATCATTCAGCCAACCTGCCCACACCCTCTCCTCAACCCTGACCACACGCCTTAACTTGTCACGTATTCAGCCAACCAGTGAGGAGGGCATCGCTCTCTCTGACTGCCATGGGGCTTCAGGACTGGACTCATTTCCTTGCATGTTGCTGCTGGCTTCGTCCTCTTGTCCATTGCTGTTGGCCCCATCCTCCGTCGCAGTGATGATCCTGTGCACATCCAAAACACGACGTGGCATGCCATCTATGGACACATTGTTCCTTGAATTCACAGAGGTTATTGTCCCCTTTCCCCCACTGTGATGTGCACCGCGCATTTGGGGGTTTAACCCAGACTTCTTTCCTGACCTGCACAAAGGCATTCTCTTTCTCTTCTGTGGGTTGCGGCGATGCAGTACATGGATGTCGCCACTCGTACTTGAATATTGCCCTGTGTAACACTGACTCCTCAACCTGTCCCGTCCTGGGCAATATATTATACCAAAAAAACAACCTTGACTAGTGAGATGTAGCCCCTCTCTGCTATGGTTTTGATGGTGCAATGATGCTTCTCCACAACCCCATTTCCACTTGGCTGGTATGCCGCCCTGAAGAAACGGCTAACATGCCACTTTTCGAGTGTTTCCCCCAGCACCTCCGAGTGAAACACTGTGCCATTGTCTACAAGCAGCTCATCCACGGGGCCTCATTCTAGGAATATCTCATTCAGTATTCTTGTGGTTTCCTCTGCGGTCCCCATTTTCTTCACCCTCCATATGGCCAACCGCCCTGGTCCAGTCGACCATTGAGAGGTATGTCCCCTGTCAGTAGTGCGTCACATCCACTGCCAGTCGTTTCCAGTTGTGTTCCACTGGAATGCTTCCTGCCCCATGCACACCCGGAGTGGGGTCAATGGACTGGCATCTGTCGCAGCTCCCAACTACTCCTTGCACACTCTGCCTGGTCACGCCTGAGTCAACTTTCCTGGCTAGGAACAGGGTCCTGTTCACCCTCATGTGGTGCGTGGTTTGCAATCTCCTCAGCTCCGAGTCACTCAGTTGACACACTGCAACCACTCCTTGATCTAGATCCTCTGGCACCTGCAACCAGGCTTTCTTTACTCTGGTCAGGACGTCCACTCTATTCCTCTCAGAAGGCTCAAAAACCACACTCAGACTCCAGTTAAACTTGGCAGCTAGCTTGCCCAGAATTCCCAAACGGTGTTTTATCAGCATCTCTGTGCCCCCTTTGGTTCACACCCTCCACTTGCCAGTGACCACTAACCCCCACCCATCTAAGTACAGTGGCCAAATCGGTCCAGATCTTGACGGTATGCAGCCTCCACCTCAGGGCTAGGTTCAGCCCCTTCAACACGGCATCCAGCTCTGCCACATTGATGTGGTTGCAGTTGTCCTTCTTCCTTAGCCAGGCCACATCCTCCACCTTGACTCCTCCAATTTCCAGGACAAGTCCCATTGCTATGCTGCTGGCATCACACCACACGATCCCATTCTTCAGTTTGGGCACATACCAGTTTCCTCTTACTGGGTCCTCCACAGTCACTTTCTCCAAGACTTCTTGGATCATGGCGGTTGTCTATTCACCCACATTATCACTTTACCTCACTCCTTCAGCTTGCCTCTTGATGAAGCTATTTGCCGTCCGGAGCCATCCTGCAATCGGGTAGTGTTCCAGCAGTTTCCTCCACACAGAAAACAGTTCTCACCTACTCATCTTGGAGTCCTGTTCTGGGATCTCATTTCCTCTCCGAAACACCAACGTGCCAGCCTTGTCTCTCTGTAGCTTGAGTCCCAGTGCAGCTCCTCCTTC
Source organism: Octopus bimaculoides (assembly GCF_046866305.1). Classification (NCBI taxonomy): domain Eukaryota; kingdom Metazoa; phylum Mollusca; class Cephalopoda; order Octopoda; family Octopodidae; genus Octopus; species Octopus bimaculoides. The sequence continues at coordinate 17,963,187 of NC_142943.1, forward strand.
CTTTCCCTCTGATGGTTTGGCAGTTAGCCCAAAACTCTTCAGGTGGCTTATGACCTCCTTTGCCGACACTATGCTCTCATCCACCGGGATGTCATCAATATGGGAATTGGTGGCTCTTTTCACTTTGTCTGCCTTTCCCAGGAGGGTTTTGAGAATTGTCGCCATAATCTTCGGTGCTGAATTTAGCCGGAATCCCAAACTAGTCAGGCAGTATATATATATATATATATATATATATATATATATATATATATATATATATATATATATGTATATACATATATATATTTAGATATGTATATATATATATTTATATATGTATATATATTTAGATATGTATATATATATATTTATATACATGTATTTATATATGTATATATATTTAGATATGTATATATATATATATATTTATATATGTATATATATTTAGATATGTATATATATATATTTATATACATGTATTTATATATGTATATATATTTATATATGTATATATACTTATATATGTATATGTGTATTTATATATATTTATGTGTATTTATATATATATATATATATATATATATATATATATATATATATATATATATATATATGTTTGTGTGTGCGTGTGTATTAATATATGTACATATATGTGTTTGTGTATTTATATATATGTGTGTGTGTGTATTATATATATATATAATTATGTGTATTTCTTCTATCTTAATGAATAAAAATTCTTCTGATAGAATAAATGGGTTAATAGAAACCAATGTAGCAAAGAACACAAAATAACTGTGGTTAGCTCCTGTTTTTAAGGCAGGAACTCCTTGAAATTTTGGGTATTTGAGTATATTTAAGAATTTAAGGATTGGAGAAAACGCATGTTATAATTGCATACTTTATTCCTACATATGTTTCAAAGGATTACAACCTGTATGATCCATAGGGATCTTTGATATTAAAATTGTAACCTTGTATATATATATATTTATGTGTGTGTGTGTATCAAAGAGTGTAGGATCAAAATGTCAAGGACTTTTCCATTGTTCCTGAGCTTCAAATTGATACACCTGTTTGGTTTTCTTTCACTTGTCTTTGTCTTTTGCTTTTTGTAAATTCAAACTATATATATATATATATATATATATATCATCATCATCATCATCATCATCAATATATGTATATACTCACACATATATGTATATGTAAGTATATATATTCCTGTATATGTGTATATGCATGGATATGTGTGTATGAATATATGTAGATAGACGTGTGCACCTTTCCAATGATTACAAGCAAGCAAAATTGTTCGGATAGCTCTGCACTTTTAAAGACATGTCAAGTAAGAGATCCCTTACTTGAAAAACAGGTAAGGGTTAGTGACTTGAAGGGCATCCAGTGGTAAAGCAATACCTCAATAATATATTTGCCTGACCTATGGTAGCATGGAAAAGTGGACATAGAAATGAACAAAAACTTATTAAAGAAACTACACAATTACTTCAGCATCCCACTGTTGTGTTTCTTTCTCTGTTGCCAAGCATGCTGGACTGGAACTTTTCTGTATCTTGTACAAAACACTGCTTTGTACTAAAGATAAAATTCAAACTAAATTCCTTGAGTTAAGGGAATGAGCTACATGCTGTTGTAACTTATTGAGCTTTGCTAATATCTCAACTGCCTTGAAATGTGCATCTGGAAATTCGCAGTTCTCAGGTAGTATAACATGGAATTAAAAGTATGCATTATAAAATTCTGTTAACTTGTTTACCAGATATGTTTCTATCTCAATGTCCTTCTGAATACAAATATGTGAAGTCATTGCAGATTGTGACTTGTGGGAAATGTGAGAATATTGAATTATGAGCCAAATCCTAAAATTATTAAACTTCTCTGTCAACTGAAACATCGTCAAACTTTGTGAATTGTTTCAAATGTTGCTCTAGTCATTGTTATATATAAATAACTATACTTAACAACTCATTTTAACTATACTTGACTATACTTTCTTATAGTTACGCTCAGTCATATGAACATCATCATCATCATCGTCATCATTCATTAATGTCCATTTTTCAAGCTGGTATGGGTTGGACAGTTTGACCAGAGCTAGCAAGCCAGAGAGCTTCACCAAGTTCCAGTCTGATCTGGCTTGGTCTCTATGGCTGGATGCCCTTCCTAATGGCTACCACTTTACAGTTTGTACTAGGTGCTTCTAATATGGCACTGGCACGAGTGCTTTTACATGGCATTGGCACGAGTGCTTTTCATGTGGCACTAGTACAGAACCCTTGTAGGCCAATCCTCTCCACCAGAGGGAGGGCAGCCTTAACACTTGTGCTGTGGAGGATGGGTCTTCTTGAGTACAGCAAGGCACTAGGTATCTTAGTCCTTTGTCATCTCATCTGAAAAGTTAAAAATTCTGAGGTCGTCCATTAGTACTTCATCCCATATATTTTAAAATATATGCATGTACAATTTATAGCTAAATGTCAAAGTGGAAAAAACTATCCAATTGATGGGACAAAAAAAAAATTCAATTTTTAAGAAATGTAACATCTCTTACAAGGTTACACTAATTTGTATGTGTGTCTGTCTATGTGCTTGCTACACGTTAAAGACAACACAAGAGAATGCTTGAAAGTTTTTGCAATTTATATATTCTTCCACTGTTTTCAACTAATGGAATGTAGCCATGCTAGAATATAGCCATGCATTTTTTTTTTTACAGTTTATAATTAACTCCAAGTTTATATATATGTAATTTGATCCCTCAATTTCAAAGCCAGCCTCTTCTGTAACTCCCTGCAGGGAATTTGCCACTTGTATTATATTACACATTCTATAAGAATTTTTTTGTGCCTGTTTTGATGAATAATTTTATTAACTGTTATAATATTGATTCATTATGTTACAAATTTTGACTATGTGTTTGCTTCCATTCTATAGTTAGCCCATAAAGTGCTGGGATTTGCACTTATATAACCTGGACTGCTGAGCACATTTTATGAAAATGAGACAGACTACCATGCACACATAAAAAACAAAGAATAGTTAAAATATCTTCTTAGTATATAATGGTGGCAAGTTTTGCATCATTTGAAAAGTCGTTAGTTGAACTATTAGTCCTCCTGCATTCTGGGGGTATCGGAGCGTTTGAGTAACATTAGACCCCAACAAACGCCCATAAATTAAATGCATCTATCTGGGCCACGATCGTGGCCTGTTGACCTGTGCCTGGTGGCCATGATTGTGGCCCAGCACTCTTTATATGTTAATGGTTGTTTGAGAATAATGCTTAAGAACATAGCTATGTTCTATACTGATATAGCCGCCACTATTAACTACAATTTAACCTAGTACATGCTCTGAGATAAAATTTGTTACATTGATTTTTGCTTCTTGGCCTAAAATTACTTTGTCAAATTGTTAAATTTATATTATGATCAAGAAAACATATTGCAACTGCTATTTGAGTAAACCAGTTATTATTTTAAGTATTTTGTTAACATGAAAAGCAGTATATATTTGATTATGAGAGTAAATATATTGGCATATAAATTTGTTAAAGGATTTATGAAATTGTGAATGTTTATATACATTTATAATTGATTTTATTTTGACATACTAAGATGTAGAAGTTTTCAGTTACTCTTGTGTTAGAAACTTTAAAGAAGTTTGCAAACTGAGCCAGTTGAAAAGGAATTATGGATAATGGTTGAAGGGTTTAAATAGTACTGGCTCTTTTAACTAATCATGTGATCTGTGATACCATGTGCCATTTAAGTATTACTAACATCTACTCTAAAGTTCATGAGGTATTTTGATTTAGGAATGGAGTAGAGTGATATGAAATTTCTCTACAAGACAAAGGTTGTATTGCTTTGACACATTCCTAAATGTTTTGCCTTGGATAGTTCATATAATGTTTGTGGTTATTCTTTTATCTTTTGATTTCCAAATGTATTTGGAGACAATGTAATATTTTCCAAGTGCTGGTGCAGATTTTTGAATAGATGTTTTGGGAATGTTGGTCAAGTTATCTGTGGAGATAAATACTGACTTTGTAGAATTTTCCACTCCCCTATTCCTTAACTAAGACATCTCTATATGTAGTACTTCCACTGGAATTGCTATCATTTTACAATCAATTTTCTTCCAACTCTTCATTACACTCAACCAACAAAACTTTCATAATTCCCCTCCCAGCATTTTCAGTCTTTCTGGCATTCATAGATTATTGTCTCATGTAATTCCTTGGATCACTCCACCAACATGACAGCCAATCCCCTGCCTCCTTTTTTTGGTTTTCCATAACTTAGTCAGTGGAGGAAAGAGAACACTCAGTAACCATTTTGGGACCTCTGAGACTAGTGGGAAGAAGGGATGAAGTTATCTTCTGATTGGAAACCCTGCCTAAATCCCTGCAATGGAGTAGAATTTACAAATAGCATCAAAAGGTAAGGTGGTAGTGTTAAACCAAACAACAGACTTACTACCCAAGGACATGAACTGTCCTTAAGGTAGGCTTCCATATAATTTGTCAACCAAATTTCACTCACAAGGTTTTGGCCCTACACAGGATACCATATGGTGAGAGTGAACTTGAAGCCCCATAGTTGTGTAACAGACTTCTTAACCACTCACCCAGTCTCTTCCACCACCCTCAGAAAGTAAACTCCACAAGACCTGATTGAAATAGCTAAATCTCCCAGTACTCATCATAGGTTTCTTCAGTCAGCCCCACAAGGCAAACAATAATAGTAGTTCCCAGAGTTATCTCAGAACCTTGAGATAAATCATCAATATCCCCTCACATCAGGAATTTATCCTAACCTTTGGAAAGAGGCTTCAGTGTATCCAGTCTTCCAAAAGAATAACCTCTATGATCTTGCCAACTGCTAACCTATCATTCTCATTTCTAATATGTCAAAAGATGTTGGAAATTATTGTAAGCAATCACTGTATTTCTGTTTTCCACTTCAGTATGGTTTCCATTGGGCCAAATCTACCAAAGGCTTCAGTGTTACTCCATCAAAAGCAAGTTGTTATTATTGGTATTTATCTCTAACCAGGTCAGCCCTAATCAAGTAGACGTGTATGAAGTATACTAACTATTGCCATCCCTTTTTTATCAGATGTAGTGTAACTAAGACTACATCATGAAATGCATCCTTCATCTTTTAAAAACAGAGATGATTTGAAGGAAATTTGGCTACTATTTGTAGAGGGTCAATCGATCGCATAGAGGCTCTCCCATTGGCTCATTGCTATTGACATTATCAAAGCCTTTATGCAGCTACAATGGCATAAATGTGATTGTTATATGTGAGATGTAGAGAAGTAAATGACACTATAGTCATTGAACTATTGTTAATCAATATCTTCAAAAGTTATGCATGTTTTGAGAGCCTATTGAAGATATGTTTAACAGAAAAGAAAGAATGAAAAAATCTAACATAGATCCACTCATACTTTTGATGTAGTTTTCTTCAAACTTACTTGATGTTATTCTAGTGAAGAATTGCTTCGTGTGACAGTAGCAGGTTCACAGCCTCACCATTACCATTGTTTTTAGTCACCTTTAACATTACTGTCTTCTCATTAATTAAATCCAAAGATCATCTTTGCAATGTCAGTGCTCATCTAAATAGACAATTTTCTAATTGCAATGTTCAGAATCTAGTTTTATGTGAACTTAATGAACTATGAGAGAAGTGAAGACTTAATTGAGTCAAAGTTTAAACTTTAATAATTGTTTTGGGAAAGGCAGTGAGCTGGCAGACTTGTTAGTATACCAGGCAAGATGCTTAGTGGCATTTCGTCCATTTTTATGTTGTGAATTCAAATGCTGCCGAGGCCAACTTTGCCTTTCATCCATTCAGGGTCAATAAAATAAGTACCAGTTGACCACTGGGATCAATGTAAACGACTTAGCCCCTTCCCCAAAATTGCTGGCTTTGTGCTAAAATTTGAAACCAGTAATTGTTTTGGGAGATAGAAATATTCAAAGATACTTGAAATAGAGGGTGATATTTGTTTCTTGGGTTAGAATTGGACCTTAGTACAACCAAATAAAAAAGCCTTTCACTGGTTACTCTATTTGTTAAATGTCACAGTTGGCATACTGAAAGGACAAATTCAGTCATTTTAATACAGTTATCAGTTGTGAAGCACAACTGTCTGTTAAAGCTCCTATTACACAAATCTAAAGATTGCAGAAAGCATGAGAAGCATTGAAGAGGTCACAGGATGCGGGATGAAAGATTTCAGACAAAGAACACTAAAATAATAATAATAATAATAATAATAAATGTGGTCTATAGTATAAGATGTATAGAGGGACGATGCAGTAACAAGACAACGACGTATGTAGGTGAAACAGCACGGAGCATAGGGGAGCGGGTAAATGAACATTGGAGGGAACTTAAGGAAAGGAAGAGCTCATCAGTTCTGTACCAGCACGCTGAGCAAGAACACGGAAGCTCACTCAACAACATAGAAATTAAAATCTTATCTACACATAGCACAGACGCAGCACTTAGACAAATTACAGAAGCTACACACATAATAGAAGATAAACCTAGCCTGAATAGGAAACTGGAATGGAACACTAACACACACCTCTAACAAACCACAACATATGACAATAAATTCCCCATAAACCAATAACAATATGAACAAAATATAATACAATACATAGATAAACAAATGGAATTAAATAATACATACGTTAACAAAATTTAATTAAATACAAAAAAAAGTAGGTATAAACACATGAACAAACAAATAAATAAATAAAAACAAAAATAAACGAACATGTATTAACAGAGGATATAGATAATACAGGCACTCCCCATACACACACATGCACTTACAAAACATAGACACACATAGAGGGATGCGCATGCGCAAATGTAGACACATACAATAGGAATACAAAATGGCTGATAGTTAGCAAGGTGGGACACATAAGAAAGAAGAAAGCAAAGGACCACTGATGAGGTCACAGAAGTGTGACGAAAGAACTCTGGCCGAAATCAGATTAATGTAATGTAATCTATATATATAAAAATGAGAATGTGTGTCTGTCTGTCTGTCTGTCTGTCTGTCTGTCTGTCTGTCTGTCTGTCTGTGTGAATCCCTAAAACTCGAGAACTACGCAACCAATTTCATTCAAATTTTACACATGCCTTACTTAGGGTTCCAGTTGTGTTTTAGTAAAAAAAAATTATTAACTTCTTGCAGAGTTCGAGCACACGGCAACATAATATCTCCTCCACTATTTAAGTATTACGTGTCAAAAGTGAAACAAAAACACTCATGTCAAATACTTTCACTTTAAAAATGAAACTATTCCACTAACTGAAACAATCACATTTCGATACTGTGTAGTGACAGATACTTTCACAGAGAGAGAAAGAGAGAAAGAGAGAGAGAGAGAGATGTATATGTATACATATACATGTATATGTACACCATTTCGATACTGTAATGACAGATACTTTCAGAGAGAGAGAGAGAGAGAAAGAGAGAGAGAGAGAAAGAGAAAGAGAGAGAGATGTATATGTATACATATAGATGTACACGTATATGTATATATATATAGATCTATACATACATGTATATGTATACATATGTGTAGATGTATATATATATATATATATAGATGTACATGTAATATGTACACATATATATATATATACACCCATCACACACACATACACATGCACACAAACACACACATTAGTCATATGTTTTCTTATCCAAAACTACGTCAAAAGTACTGAATGGATCTTTATGAAATTTGGAAATTATATTCTTTGCATAACGGCCATAACTCCCATGAAAATTCATATATTTTTGATGTTGATGAAATTTTAACCCGAACATAACAGATGAGCATTATTTAGAAAATGATGTCACACGTTATCGAGGCTACCATTCTTTCTGGATGTGCAAAAGGGGATGACGTCTTTATTCCAAGAATTCCTCTTACTCCATCAGGAACAGACATTCCTTTTACATTCAGAAGACTACAATTCCCCCTTCGTGTGACTTTTGCCATGTCCATAAACAAATCTCAGGGTCAAACACTGTCTGTAGCTGGTCTTCTCTTGGAAGAGCCCTGCTTCTCACATGGACAACTGTATGTTGGCTGCTCAAGAGTGGGCAGCAACAAAAAACCTATTTGTATATGCTCCACAAGGGAAAACAAGGAACATAGTTTACAATGAGGTGTTATAATCACAACAGCAAGAAAGTATGTACATGATCACCTTCTTTTACGAAACTTCATTGACTTTCATATATTTATATTGATATACATATATATATACGTGTGTTTGGGTGCGTGTGTGTATATACATCTCTATATATAAAGATGATGCGTAGTCTAGACGGCGTTTTTAGATTTCATTATTCTCTTTAACCCGGGCAACGCCGGGTATTTCTGCTAGTGTAATATAAAGCTGAAGCAAATTAACGCCAAAATATTCAGTGCATGTGTTTTTATTGGCTAAACTGGTAATATGACCATCCCCAAGTACAACAACAATAATAATAAAGCTAAAGTGAAAAAGGAGTATATAATGTGTGTGGATGATTGTCAAAAAACAAAAAAAGTCCACCATCCCCAAAGATAACATGAAAATCATTACTGTGCTTGAATTATTGTAATATGTAATATGTAAGATTTTAAAAAATACATAAAGAAAACATGAAAATTTGATTATGTTGGAATTTTATATATATATATATATATCATCGGTACCATTTTCCTCTTTCTCCGTTCTTCCATTCTCTGAACTTTCCATCTTTCCGACGAAGGGCTACGCCCGAAACGTCATACACTCTCTCTTTCCTTTCCTGAGCGTCCAATAACACTATCCATATCACGTCCTCACTTTGTTGTTTTTTTGTTTTTGTTTTTTTGAACTTATATATATATATATATATATATATATATATATATATATATATACATACACACACACACACACATACATATTTATATAACATATATACACATACATACTGGTAAATGGTAAAGATCTGAAACTGGTGTTAATTTTCAGTTTTGTATTATTTGCATAGATCTGATGGGCCAAGATGATGGAAGAAGTGTTTAGTGATCAGCAGGCAGAGATTCTGGAGAAGCTGGAATCTTCCGGACCCTCTGCCCAAATTGCTCACCAGCTTCAAGAAGCAGCTCAGACAGATGTAATTTCCTGTGAGTAATTATTATTATATATTCTGAATGCTTATATTTGAACTTTTGTTTAAACAAAGTCCTATTTTCTTTCTTAGAAAATGAAGTTATTTTGTTTGATGTGATAGTGTGTTAGACCAGCACAGTCAAGTGTTGAAATAAGTACATCAACAGACAACAATTCTCAAGATCCTTTAATAATTTGGTTTTCCTTTCAGCTGCTGGTGGCAATGGTAATGGTAGTTCAGCTTCACCTGTGTTGTCTTCTCTTAGTTCGTCCCTCTCCAGTAGTTTTACAGATGGATCAACAATTTTCCCAACGACAACCGATGTAAGTTATTATGTTTCAAAATTACTTCAGATTTTCAACCTTTTACCTTCTATCCTTTACCTATTTCAGTCATTAGACTAAAGCCACACTGTGGCACTTCCTTGAAGAATTTTAGTCAAACTTATTTACCCCAATACTTAATATTTTTTTTGTAAAGCCTGTTACTTATTTTATTGGCCTCTTTTGCTAAACTGCTAAGTTATGGGGATATAAACACACCAACACCAGTTGTCAAGTGGTGATGGGGAACAAACATATACACAAAGACAGACACATGCACATACACACACACACGCACATACACATACACGCATATACACACACACACATGTATATATATATATATATATATATATATATATATATATATATATATATAACCAAATGTTAGCACCAAGCAGTGTTTAGGCATAAGCAAAACATAAGTTAGTTAAAATATGTTTGCGACATATTTCAACTGCCAAAAGGCAAATTCACTGCAGTTACTGTGGAGAAAATATTTCTCTTATGGTAAAAAGGTCTGAAAACACCCTATTTGTTCAGTGTTTCCATCTATCAGGAATCCCAGACATCAATGTTTCAAGCTACTTGGCTCTTATCAACAGGATGTACCTAAGTGAGGCAACTCTGAACAAATCTTGTAAAGCAATAGCTTTGTGTAAAATACAGTCAGCAATGTTAGTGTCAAGCAGTGTTTAGGCATAAGCAAAATTTAGGTTAGTTAAAATATGTTTGTGACATATATATATATATATATATATATATGTATATATACACACACACACATGCACATGATGGGCTTCTTTCAGTTTCTGTCTACCAAATCCACTCACAATACTTTGGTTAGCCTGAGGCTATAGTAGAAGACACTTGTCCAAAGTGTCATGCAGTAGGACTAAACCTGAAACCATGTGTTTGGGTAGCAAACTTCTTACCACACAGCCATGCCTATGCCGACAATATCAAGTATTTTTATGTACAGGGGTGTTGAAGATGGTAAAAAATAATAGAACAGTGCAGTGGATTACTTGCAATATTTACTTTCAGATCTCTTAATTTGATTTAGATTCTAAGAGTGTCAAGTTTACCATTCTTCGCACTCAAACCTCAATAAAATAAGAACCAGTACTATAGTGCAGTTGACCACACCTCCCCTCTACAGGATTTTTTCTTGCATCTCATAAAATACTCAGTATTTTTGTGGATTGTTACTTGATCAAATATGAAAATATTTTAAATATTAAGGTATTTTGGAAAGGTGGTGAGTTGGCAAAATCGTTAGCATGCTGGACAAGATGCTTAGAGACATTTCATCTGTCTTTACATTCTGAATTCAAATTCTGCCAAGGTCAACTTTACCCTTCACCCTTTTTGAAGTCGATAAAATAAGTAGCTGTCAAGCGCTGGGCTTGATGTAATTGATTTAACCTCTCCCGCTAAATTTCAGGCCTTGTGGCTAGAGTAGAAAGTGCTTTGGTATTTTTTGCAGAACCATTAAAAGTAATCGTGTTGGAAATTTAAATTGACCGAGTGAATTAAGACTTCATATATACAATTTATAAGTTTAGAATTACAATTTGTATTTTGATTTTTGATTTTAATCCTGATAAACATGATAATGATGGTTTTACTCTCCTTTAGTGTCAGTTTTGATCAAATGTAATGTTACAGTGCCAAAAGCCAAAATAACAAGATCAATTTGAGCTTAATTGTGCTTTTCTGTAAAATTATCTAATTTCTTTTTTTTAAATCCATAAATATCTGATATTTACAATTTCTTTTTCTTCTTTTTCAGGTCTCTTCTTCCCCCATGACAGCACTAGGAACTCCAAGGTAGGACCTTTGACAATTTTAATATGTGTTTATTTGCGTATTTTCTCTTAGTCGTTTTGTTGTTGTCAAATTTGTAAGTATATTTACAACTCTTGAGAGCACAAGTCCAGACACGTAATGTTTTATTTGAATATCTTGAAACATTTCCAAAGATTTTGCTTATCCTTGTGTTATCTTTCTTCATTTCACTTTGTGTTGCATATCGTAACAGTAGTTTACATTTGGTTGCAATTCCTTACTTGAGCACTCAGCAGATTGCACCACCATGATGAGGGATGACAGAGCTCTCTCTCATGCCTATTCTGTCAATTCTGGTGTGATTCAAAGTAGTATCCCTCACACTCTGTGCTATCATTCCACTAATAACAGTCACCTTTCAAACATTGCTACCTCTCATTTCTCCTTGACCTTTGCACTCAAATATCATCCATATGCAACCTAAGCATCTCACATCAAACTTGAACTGACTCTTAGACTAGAAACCTCATAAACATCCTGTACTAAGGTCATGTCTATTTAGTCTCCTTCAACAGTACAATGACACAATCAATACAAATATCAAGAAAGCAACCTTGTAACTACCCTCCCTAGATTTAAACAACAGTGCTAGGTCTCAGGATTACTCCCTGGCAAATGCACATCCTCAACACTAACTTTTTTCTTTAAAGCCAGAAAATATTTTGCTTGCTTCATGTTCTTGCTTGATAGGGCTGGGGTCCGACGCGGTCCACCAGTGCTCTCCATTGCTGGGGGTCCTGTGCCAACTCCTCTTCATCCTCCAAGAAGATATCGAGCCTCTGGAAAGCTTCCCCAATCACATCCAGCCAAACTTGTCTGCTGCAACTGCAGGGGCATCACACTCCTCTCCATCCTGGGCAAGCTCTTCATCAGGATCCTTGTCAGCCATGCACTTTCTGTAATTAGAAGCAGACACTGCCCTCAACAAGCCAGGTTCATGCTGAATTGATTTATTGCTGATCATATTTTTGCCCTTTGTCTCATCATTGAAAAATCTTGGGAGTTCTGCAAAGAAAATATTTTAGTTCCTGAAAAAAAAAAAGAAACTACTACTTCTCTACTATATTCAGATGTAACCACAGTCAAGTACAGCTCTCACATCTAAATGGAGATACTGCTTCACACACTGACATCCTAAATTACATTGAGAGAAAAGTAATTTTACTACCATAAAGTCTCTCACCATTACACTCCAACTTCTGGGCCACAAATGTGCTCTCTCTCATCTTTTCATTGTGACTAAAGTAGCCTTTGTTTATGGGAGCTGACTCATTTTGTACTGCTTTCACTCAAGGCACATTTTTCTCTCCTTTCATCTCCCATACTGTGTGTGTGTGTGTGTTTCTCCCCCCAGGCTACAGTCCTTTCTCAAAACATCATTCCTCGTAAATTCCCACTCTGCATGTGTTTCTGCTGAAGCTGTTGACTTACAGTTGTTCAAGTGAAATATTAATCACAGTTGTCTCATGCGACTTAGAACATATGCAGATGCTACCTCAATGTACCGACTTTCTTCCGGGACAAAACGAAGAAACAAAAAATAAAAAATCACTGATGCTAAGGGAGATAATTCAGGTTTCTCCTTTGGTTGCCAACATTGGGTAATATTTTTAATACAGAGGTCCGTCTACATGGTCCTTGCTAGAAATAGCAGAGAAATCTTCATCAAATCACATTTTGTTCAGAATATGAATTTTTCAAATATATTCTTTTATTTGTTTCAGTCATTTTGACTGCGGCCATGCTGGAGCACCGCTTTTAGTCGAACAAATCGACCCTAGGACTTATTCTTTGTAAGCCTAAGAGAGCTTTTTTCATTGGATTAAGATTCTTCTTTCATAGCAACAATTAATTTCTTCAGTTTAATGGGCCTAAAAAAATATTTAAAAAAGATCTGCTCAATTAGGGTCACCTGGGATTGAATGTGAATACTTTCTTTTCTTTTGAATACCTTTTCTCAGTTTTTCGTTGCTACAATGCTACCAAGGGTGGGATGATTTTTGTTAGAGCAATTGTTTTTATTGTACTATATACCCCCTACACTAACCATTAAAGTATGAAGTACATGTAACTCAAACAGTGAAATAAGTTTTAGGCTACATGAAAAACTCGAAGGAGACAGAAACTGGATTAGTGGAAGGGAGGTAACAAGTATTTGTAGGGGAGGCAAGGGCTGCGATTATTGGAAGGGAGGTAACCTGTATTAGTACAATAAAACTGCTCTCTCAATCTAATAAATACCTGCTTTTTTGTGAGGGAAAAGGAGAGAGAACGAAAAACTCCATCAAAATAGGAGTCGGTGGCTTGTGTAATTGCATGAGATATTGTCTTGCAAACAGTGGAGAATGTTTTTACGATACTTTATGGTTGTAACCTATTTTGTTTTGTAATGGTTTAGGGACATTTTTAATGCCTTACAACTTGAATTTACTTTTTTACAATGTGTATTTTAGATAGAATTTTTTGTGGGGTGGGGGAGAGGTTGAGGTACATTTTCTTGCATTTTAAAATTTTAATTTAGGCTTAGATTTTATTGAATTAGGTTATGGTCATTTTGAGATTTCTTCATCATCATTAAAACCACCACCAACAACACCACCACCAACAACACCACCACCATCACCATCATCATCATCACCATCACTATCATTTAACATCTATTTCCATGCTAGCATGGGGTGGATGTTTTGACAGGTGCTTGTAAGGCTGGGGGCTGCACCAGGCTCCATTGTTTGTTCTGGCATGGTTTCTATGGCTTGATGCCTTTCCTAACACATTCACTTTACAGTGTGTGCTGGGTGCTTTTTACATGGCACCAGCACCAGTGCTTTATATTTCTAAAATTATCTTTTGATAAAAATATCTTGCTAAAACAACGAACAGAGTGCTCAACAAACCTCCATTCTGGCATAATTCAATTTAAAAAATTTATCCACAACAAAATCTGTCATTAAAGTGACATATTCCAAATAAACTATAAACTAGTTCAATAAAATTTCCAAGATAAATTCCTCAAATACATTCCAAAACAATTAAATTCCTCAAGCACATTCCAAAACAAATATTTCTCAGAGTAAGCAATCTTATTTTGATAAAATGAAATAAATACTTTTAAAATTTATTCCAAATAAACCCTATTGTAAGAAAGCAAACTTACATTGTAAGCCATCACTTGACAATTACACAACACAGTATTCTATTGCCAAAAAATGTTGGAAAAAATTCTTCATTGTTCTTTAAACAATATCTCATATCATCATATAAGCTACCTCTTCTCCTTTCATGTTTTTTATTTGTTTTTCTTTGACAGATCAACACAAATAAAGTTATGTATTAAATGGACTGATTTTGATTTAGTGCATGAAAATCTTTGAAAGAAGTGAAATGAGTGTACATTCATTGAGACCATCACTTTACCAAAATTATAAAGAAGACTACAGCTCATTTGTACATTCCATTTTTTTATGGTTTTTACAGCTAGCAGTCCTTCTTAACACTAAGTACTTTATAAAATATGCTGGTTGCATTTTAGCTTGTCAGGAAAATTGAGACAATCTAAGTTAGATCTACTACTTTGGTCTCACAATAGTGATTGTAGATGGCAAAATTTTTAACTACATAGTCATTGGATGTTTTATTTGTTAGTACAGGGCTTTTGCCTAGAAGTTGGCATATATATTGTGTTTATTGGTCTTCATTGTTGCTCTTAAAAGTACATAAAATACTATAACATCATTGTCGAATTATGCAACCTATTTTCATGCTATGTTCTGAAAAATGCTCTATCTTGAATTCTTCTTCACTGACCAAATATAACCAAATATTTTATATTTCTTTTGATGCATATTTTGTTGGAATGGCAGAGTGAGGGGTTTCCATAGGGAAAACTACTGAAAAACAGAAATAAGACTTTTTATTAGAATTCTAAATCATTTATTCTCTTTTAGTACCTTTACTGTCTTCAATATAATTGTTCATTTCTTTTATTCATGAAGAATACTCTTAATTATTTTTACCTTTTTAAAAAAAA
This sequence comes from Octopus bimaculoides, assembly GCF_046866305.1. Classification (NCBI taxonomy): domain Eukaryota; kingdom Metazoa; phylum Mollusca; class Cephalopoda; order Octopoda; family Octopodidae; genus Octopus; species Octopus bimaculoides. Next base: position 17,978,598 of record NC_142943.1, read on the forward strand.
TTAAAATAAGACTGTATTTACTGGATTATCTAGAATTCTTCACTGTCTCTTGTTTTGGCAAACTTCAAAAGGAGGTTCACTCAATAAACAGTGGATGTGCAGGACTTCTGGTTCAGGTGATAAAGGTTATTTCTGAATAGAATATTTCACTGTACTTACATAAAAAAAAAAGGTAGGGAAAAAGGACTCAAATAACTTATTAGTACTAGGTAACACTCTATACTTCACTATGCAAAGTTTAGTACATCACTGTAATGATGTACTAAATTTTGTAGTTTCACTTTCTATTTCATCTTTCTAAGAGTGATAACATGTGTGTTGGTTAATTAATTGGCTGTATTTTCACCCTATGAATATAATTATTATAAATAAAGAATATGTAAGACTTTTATGTGCATAATCTTTTTCAGCATGACTATGACTACCTCTTTGGTAACAGAAACCAATAAAATTGATATGCCACTGTCCAGTTTAACTATATCTCAACCCCCATCTTCCATCCGAGACAAAAGTTTCCCATCAGGTGAGTTAATATTTTAATTACAATTAAGATGGTGAGCTGGCAGAATTGTTAGCATGCTGGGCAAAATGCTTAGCAGCATTTCGTCCATCTTTACGGTCTGAGTTCAACTTTGTCTTTCATCCTTTCAAGGTCAATAAAATAAGTACCAGTTGACCACTGAGGTGAATGTAATTGACTTATTCCCTCCCCTAAAATTTCTGGCCTTGTGCTAAAATTTGAAACCAATATTTTAATTACAGTTTACTTATATAGTCAAATGTATCCATTTCAACTATTATTGAATGAAACATATTTTATTAATGGTAGTCTTAAAGTAGTTTTAAACTATCTAATGCAAGAAAGGTTGTACATTTTTAATCAAAGGTAAAATATGTTGCTATTTGCAATAATTTGACTTTAACCTGGTTGTTCTGTCATACGTTCTATTTTGTTTATGCCAGGTTAAAAAAAAAAAAGAAAATTTTAATATTTGAATATAGGTTAAGATGAATTGTATTGTTGATATTGCTTTCACAGTGTCTGATTGTTACTTGTGCTTGCTATGTAATGGACATTATTTCATTATATATCCTGTGAATTTTACTTATTAGCAGAGTAGCTATAGGTATAACTTTAATTACTCAGCCAAGCATGGAAATTCTACTTGCCACATTATTGCAGACTATTTGATTACAGGGTTTATTTTTATAGCTGAGTTCTATTCTGCGCTACTCTGGTCATTTGCTAATCCTGTCCATTTCCAACATTAGATCATGTAGAAACACCAATAATACCAAGAACTGAAACACCTACTGTCCCACAAGATACGACACAAACTCACAGCAGTTTGTTTGGTTGGTTTTCTGGTAGCAATTTTGTTTCCCGTGTTGTTGAGAAAACTAAGGTAATTTCATGTGTGTATGTATTTTGTTTTGTTTTGTTTGTGGGAGGGTTCAGTCATTTTAAACCTTCTCAAAATAGGGATTTATACTATTTAGATGAATTAAGTGAAGAAGGTATTTAATTTGAATTGTTACAGATAATTACTAAGTGTTAGTAGTTGGTTGAATATATTGGTATAATGTTCCAGATAAATGTAATTCTGGGTATAAGTATTTTGTATAATGCTTGGTATGTGGAATACAATAACGCTAACAAAAGATGCAAAACATGTGCAAGATGTGGAAAGATGTAAGAATAATCTAGTGTTAGTGGCATGTTTGAGTGTTGGATGAGATGCCTGGTAGTATCTGTTCCAGTTCTTTACATTCTGAATTCAAATTCCATCAAGGTGCTGATGGGTAGAATTAATCATCTAGCCTCAGGAATGCCTCATCCAACCTGCAGTTATTGAAGTGTGGACAGGTAGGCCTTCAACTAATATAAATAAGCCAGCAATGCCATGTTGAAGCTTTATCCATTGAGCATCAACAACAGCTAAAGAGAATGGGGAAAAAGATAGTCAAAATAATATTACATTATCTCAACTCTTAAAAATTATGGCAATCTTTTTAACTGCTGAAACTCATGGATATTTTTTTAACAATATGCATTTTAAAAATTCTGAATATTTTCTTAATTTGAAAGTATTTTTGATGCTGAGAAACAAAATTTATTTGATATATTTAGCATATTTATTATATATATGTTTCTTTCTACAGAGTTCAGTTGAAAGTGTGATTACAACTTTGGACCCTCAAATGAAAGAATATATAAGTAAGTATTCACTGAAAGTGTATCATGATTCAAGTTAGAAAATAGAGGTTTAATTATTCAGGAGTTATTAATGGTGTATGATTTTAGAAAAAATCTTGCAAAATGGATGTTTTTTGCTTTAACCCTTTCGTATTCAGATTATTCTGTCAAATGTAATTCTTATTCATCCGCATTATTTTGGATTACTCATGCACTATCTCACTGCTTTGAGATTTTGATGATGTGACTATATTTTTTAGACTAACATTGTATGGTATGTGTGAGAGTCTGGATCTGGCTGGTTTGAACATAAAACAAGTAGAATATCCAGATATAAACTGGATATGGCCAGTTTAAATGCTAAAGAAATAAACATAAAGGAGAAGCCTGTTCCTGTGATGCATTCGTTTAATTTCTTGCTGCATAGATGTTGCACTACTATAACAAAGTGATAATATCTGAGAATTTTCACATCATTTAATTAAATCAAAGATAAACACTTTGCTATTATTGGTATCAGTAATTATGCATTGAATATAATATAAAATGGATAGAATGAAGAAAGTGATCCTACTTCACATCCTTTCCTAAAAGTAAGTGAACAGTATGTTAATCTAATCAGCCTGTAAGTTTTTATGTTGCACTGCATTTCTAAATTCTACATGCTAATTTGGGGGAGAGGCAAGCATCTTAGTATTAACCACACTGAAAAACTCTAGAAAATGGCTGTAAGGATGGGGGACAAAAATATTATAATTAGGCTTACTAAGTTACAGATGAAGCAGTCTGGCATTTTGACTATAAAATATTTAATGTGTTTGATTTCATAGTAAATTAAAAAAACCCTCTCAAACAATGTTGGTCAAATATAGCTAAAAAAAAATGCTATATATGCTTTTATGTGGTGTAATTGGCAGTGAAATAATTAAACCTTGCATGCAACATCTGTTGTGTATTAGTTTGTTTAATTATTACAGTTTTTCTTTTTCTTCTTGAGAGAGTGGTGGTGACATTGATATTATTGTGGCTTCCACAAAAGAAGTGAAAATTGGACCTATTCGAGAAGCAATGCAACAAGCTTTTGGTCGGGCAACTGTTACTGGAAGAGTAAGCATCACCTTGAACTAACTTTTTTTTAAAAGTCATTGATTTTGTTATTAAAATCAATGCATCTTTATTTCAATTTTTTTTTCAATTCTTTCATTTTTCAGTTAATAATGAACTTATTGCATACAGTGTTCATCAGAAAAAGTAACTAAAACTGTATGAACAGTACATGAAATATGACAAAAATTGAACAGTGGATAATTTTGTTAAAAAAAAACTAAAAATGGGGTGGGGGTAATCAGGTATACACTGTTCTTGAATTTCAGGGAGCACAGAAGTTTTGAAGGATGTAATGTCTCAACATCTAACATGATGGAGGTGGTTTATTCCATGCTTCAGCAATTCAGTGTCTGAAAAAAATGTTTCTGAAAGTCATGGATACTGTGTTGTTTTTTGATTTTGTAAGTATGTCCATGAGTGTTAGACATATGGAATTCAAAAAGCTACCCAAGGTTGTTGTTGGGAAGACAGTGGATAATCTTGTGGATGTCTACCAAATCAGTTACCTGACATCGGAGTTTTAATGTGTTCACGTCTAGGGAAGTAAGATGTTCACAGTTTGGTAGATGCCGGTTGGTGGGTATTCATCTGGTTGCATGTTTCTGAACAGTTTCCAGGAGATAATATCAATTATTTACATTTTTTTAACTTTTGTGTTGTGTTTCATCTCTGCTTTGGCAACTTTAATGAAGATTATGCTTTAGTAATGAGGTTTTAATATTGGTTTCAAATTCCGGCATAAGGCCAGCAAATTTGGGGGAGGGGTTAAGTCTATTAGAGTGACTCCAGTGCTCAACTGGTATTTATTTAATCATCCTAGAAATGATGAAAGGCAAAGTTGGCCTCTGAAGAATTTAAACTTAAAACATAAAGATGGATGAAATGCCATTTTGCTTGGCGTGCTAATGATTCTGTCAGCTCACTGCCTTAATGAGGTTTAATACTGAAACCTGTCAGTGTTGTGCTGGAGTTGCCAAGAACTAAAAGTCATTTATTGACTAATAAGTGTTTCATTTTCCTTTTTTGTTTCTTTTATTCCATTGTTGCATAATTATTTTTCGCATTAACTAAGCTTACAAAATTAAGTTCTTTAATTCTTATATACCCACCTTAATAGTCGAGTTTATACAATGTGGTCAGAGAGTTTTAAACTGTTTACAACATTGCAATCATCTTAGAAATGCTCTAAATATTTTAACCCTTTAGCATTCAGATTACACTGCCAAATGTAATGCTTATTTATTCACATTGTTTTGAATTAATCATGCATTACCTTGTGACTTCAAGACTTCAATGATGTCATTTATTTTAAGAAAGATATGTAGGTTAGGTGTGACAGGCTGGATACAGCCAGTTTAAATGTTAAAGGGTAAAATGTATTTAGCACAAAGCTTTTTTTTTTTAACAATTTATCTAATTACAATAGTGTTGTAATTAGACTATTAGCTTTCTGCAAGTGTTAGCATTCAGTTACTTAATGGTATTTACTTCAAGCAATCTAGGTAACTTCTGTTCATACTTTAATGTTGAATATTAAAGAAACTGATTGAACAATAATTCATGATAATGATTATATTCATTAGAAAATACCCTAATTATTTCTATTCTTTTTTTCTATAAAATAGTTTTATTTTGATATAATTCAAGGCTTGTTTCTCAAAATGATACTTCCTTGTTTTTGTTGAACCCAATGTACTATTAGTCTACATAATAACTATGTAGTTTCAGTAGTATTGACAACAATAAAGGAAAGGGCAAAAAACAAAAAAGCTGAAAGCAATAAAAGATCCAAATAGAAGTGCTTAGACGAAAGGAAACTGATCCAGAAAATTTTTTTGAATCTAAAATGTTTTCGATATGATAAAATTCATTAAGGTGGTGAGCTGGCAGAATCATTAGCATGGTGTGCCAAATGCTTAGCAGCATTTCATCCGTCTTCACATTCTGAGTTCAAAATCCACTGAGATTGGCTTTGCCTTTCATCCTTTTGGGGTCAATAAAATAAGTACCAGTTGAGCACTGGGGTTGACGTAATCGACTTATCTCCTTCCCCGAAATTGCTGGCCTTATGCCAGAATTTGAAATCAATATAATAAAAATCATTAATTTTTTAAGAGGTTAATAGTCTAAAATATTATAGTCTTGTGGAGGAAGTGGAGGATAAATTTACCAAATTGTTTTCAAAGTATTCAAAAAAATCTTCATCAAACGCATCTACTCATGCACCCATGCAGAAGGATAGCTTTTTATAGGGCTGCAATATCAAATGAAATTCCAGAAACCTAATTGATTACTAACCAGTCATGTGACTTGAATCAAAGGCTTGGTAATCAAAGAGAAGAACTTATGACAGTATATATATATATATATATGTATATATATATATATATATATATATATATATATATCTATATATACACACATTTACATTTACACATATTTTTTGTTAGAAACAGCAAAGTAATTGAGATCTGTTAAGATCACTAGAGAGGTTACATTTGAAACCTGTAATCAAATAATGACAGAATAATGATTCAAATAGTAATGTAGGTTTCAAATTTTAGCACAAGACCAGCAATTTCAGGGGAGGGCGTAAGTCAATTACACCCCAGTGCTGAACTGGTGCCTACTTTATTGACCCCGAAAGGATGAAAGGCAAAGTTGACCTTGGTGGAATTTGAACTCAGAACATAAAGATGGATGAAATGCTGCTAAGTATTTTACCTGGCATGCTAATGGTTCTGCCAGCTCGCCACCTAAATTCAAATAGTAATATTGATATTCAGTGAGGCAGCAGAATTGTTAGCACACCAGGCAAATGCTTAGTGGTATTTCACTCATATTTACATTCTGAGTTCAAATTTTGCCACAGTCAACCTTGCCTTTCAACCTTTCAGGGTTGATAAAATTAGTACCAGATGAACACTGAGGTTGATGTAATCAGCTTACCCCTCCCCTGAAATTGCTGGCCTTGTGTGAAAATTTGAAACTAATATTAATATTCAGCTTATTGTGTTGGTGCATTTGTGTGTTATTTGGTTTTAAGTAATGAATGATGAAATTATTTCAATTATATTTCCTTAGGATAGTGAGACCAACACTGCTGCTCAACCTCTTGGCTATGCTGCTGCACTTAGAGGAGCTCAGGAAAGAATATCTCGCTTACGTCAACAAGATGATATTAAAGAGAAGCAAGCAATTGTTGCAATTGAAGGCTTTATAGTAGAACTTCAAGTTGATGGGTAATGTTTCTAATTAATTGTATTTAACAAGAAAACCTATTGCTGTTATGTTATAGTCAGAGATTAGGTATTTTAACATGCATGAAATGTGAATGGAAACAAAGTGCATCCTTCATTGCACTAATCAAATTTAAATTAGAAGCAGCTTATAAGATATTTCACAGTTATATTGTATGGAAAGATTGCTGAAATTTTCTTTTGTCATTCTTTGAATATTTTAAAGATATACAAGTTGGAAAGTAGCAATTGATGGTTTTCAGGATTGTAAGAAGTTATCTTGCTATATCTTATCATTGGCACTATACTGTGTTCTCAATTCTCACTAATTATATTGATCTAGTTATAAAATAGTTTATATAAAGAGGCACAGTTCACCACTGTATGCAGAGTGTTCACCTAGAAGAAAGGTAATTTTTATTTTTCATCCAATTAATTAGTGTCATTGTTATAGCTTCTGGCCATTTTCCTATTGGATTACTATATTGTGTTAACCATAACTGAACTATATTCCAGATAAGTCTATTGATTTCTTGCATTGTTCATTGTGGCTCAGATTACAAAAAGTAGTACTTTGATATGTTGCAGGATTTTTTAGTCTGTAAAATTCTGTACTCTTTAAGTTAGGACCATTAGTCAAGTGTGGAGTGAATCTAGTGATGTATAAACTGTAAATAGATTTGGGATGTATTTAATTGCCATGGCAGATTGGTAACAGAGATGCATCAAGAATAAGGAATACCCAGTGGCAACTGTGAAAAAAAAAATGATTTCCTATTTTCAAATAAAAGGCTACTTCAGCTGTTCAAAGATTTAAATGAAGAGTGAACTTAGTGTACAGATTCTACTTGGTCACACAACCAGATAGAAATTCCATCCAAACTTCCCTCCAGTTATACACTTTGCTATCTTAAAAATTAAAGGACAATTTGGATAATGTTGTCCTAGATATACCATCTGAAAAAGATTGAATGGTTGCAGCTGGAAAGCTTTGATTGTAGTTGAGCATATATGATCTTTAGCTTAACAAGATAATTATTATCATATGTTTTTAATACTTCTTTTGACTAAAATATCCAAATAATAAACATTGCTAATTGGAGGCTTCATAATTCTGAAATGTTTTAAGATATCTTTAGTTGCAGGGAACAGTAACATAAACAATCATCATCATCATCTTTTAATGTCCGCTTTCCATGCTGGCATGGGTTGGACGGTTTGACTGAGGATTGACAAGCCAAGAGGCTACGCTAGGCTCCAATTCTGATCTGGCAAGGTTTCTATAGCTGGATGCCCTTCATAACGCCAACCACTCCGAGAATGTAGTGGGTGCTTTTTACGTGCCACTGGCACGGGATCCAGTCAGGCGGCATTGGCAATAACCACACTTGAATGGTGCTTTTTATGTGCCACTGGCATGGGAGCCAGTCTGGCAGCACTGGCATCGATCATGCTCGAATGGTGCTTTTTACGTGCCACCAGCATAAGTGCCAGTCAAGTGGCATTGGCATTGGCCACGACAACAATTTCACTTGACTCAACAGGTCTTCTCAACTGCTGCATATCTCCAAAGGTCTCATTCACTTGTCATTGCCTCTGTGAGGCCCAGCGTTTGAAGGTCATGCCTCACCACCTCATCCCAGGTTTTCCTGGATCTATCTCTTCCACAAGTTCCCTCTACTGTTAGGGTATGACACTTCTTCACACAGCAGTCCTCATCCATATACAACACAAGACCATACCAGTGCAGTTGTTTCTCTTGCACACCACATTTGATTCTTGTTCTTCAAAAGCCTGGTTCCTAATGATATGCAAATCTCTTACAAACATATGATTGTATCCTCTTGATATAAGTATGGACATGTGATTGCTATGCATTTGTCTCACACTTCTGATATCAAGAGTATATAATATATACAGTTTCACTAATAATAAATATCCATGTTTTTTCCTAATGACATGGTAGAATTGTAATTACCTTACTCAATAATCTCTAGCATGTATCTTGTGGAATGATGAACATGATGCTCTCCTTCAAGCAAAGAAAGAGAGTGAGACAACAGAAACAGCTTCAGTGCCACTGGCATGGGAGCCAGTGGCACCGAAACTTACAAAGCAAACAAAATTGGTTTTACACAAAGCAATTAATTGCAAGTGAAATTAATAGGGCTTTTTTTTTTATCAGGAACATGACATGAGAATGTAACAACACAATTATTAACAGTGGCAATCGGTGTTAATAACATTAATTATCTATGCTCAACTTAGTTTTATTCATCATCGTTTAACGTCCGCTTTCCATGCTAGCATGGGTTGGACGATTTGACTGAGGACTGGTGAAACCGGATGGCAACACCAGGCTCCAGTCCGATTTGGCAGAGTTTCTACAGCTGGATGCCCTTCTACAGCTGGATGCCCTTCCTAGCTTAAAATTTGGTCAGTCTTTTTTTCTATGTAATAGACGTCTTCTATCTTTTACTTGTTTCACTCATTTGACTGCGGTCATGCTGGGGCACTTCCTTGAAGAGTTTTAGTTGAACAAAGTGACCCCAGGACTTATTTTCTTTTAATCCTAGTGATTTGTTATTGTTACTTGATAAGGCCAGTACAAAATCCATTGTGATAGTTAGTGAGCATAAATAATTTATAATATAAAGGTATATATCTCAATCTTTGAATTACTTTAGTCTTGACATTCCTACTGCTACTCTGTGTCTAATATTAAATCTGAAAAAGGTGGCAAGCTGACAGAATCGTTAGCAGGCCGGGCAAATACTTAGTAATATTTCATCCATCTTCATGTTCTGTATTCAAATTCCACCTAAACCAATTTTGCCTTTCATCCTTTTGAGGTCACTAAAATAAGTACGAGTTGAACACTGGGACTGATTTTATCTAGTCAGGCCCTCTCCCCAAACTGCTGGCCTTGTACCAAAATTTGAAACCAATATTAGATCTGGAAATAACTAAAGACTGATTTAGGAAAATTTTAAAAATCTTTCCATAAAATGCAACTGTGAAAAATTATTAAAAGTTGCTATTTAATATTGAATAATAGAAACTGAAACTTACAAAGCAAACAAAATTGGTTTTACACAAAGCAATTAATTGCAAGTGAAATTAATAGGGCTTTTTTTTTTATCAGGAACATGACATGAGAATGTAACAACACAATTATTAACAGTGGCAATCGGTGTTAATAACATTAATTATCTATGCTCATTAATTATCTATGCTCAACTTAGTTTTATTACAGCTTAAAATTTGGTCAGTCTTTTTTTCTATGTAATAGACGTCTTCTATCTTTTACTTGTTTCACCTATTTGACTGCGGTCATGCTGGGGCACTTCCTTGAAGAGTTTTAGTTGAACAAAGTGACCCCAGGACTTATTTTCTTTTAATCCTAGTACTTATTCTGTAGGTCTCTTTTGCTGAACTGTTAAATTATGGGAACATAAACACACCAACACCATTTATCAAGCAGTATTGTGTGACAAACACAGACACAAAGGACCCCACTCCATATATATATATATATATATATATATATATATATATATATATATATTTGTTCATAGAAAACATGTAATCGTTACCAATATAGCAAGAGATTTCACCACAAAAGGTCTAAATTAGACTCCTCAGGGATCGTTCTCCTTGGTTACATATCCAAAGTTTTAAATTTAAAAGAGAGTTTTGACGCTAATATCCATTATTATTGAAATTTATGATGATTTATGGCAAATTATATGTTTGACTTAAATTTAACAGTCAAATATAGCCTTATACAGAAATGTTGACATAGGAATAAATTTCAATAATAATGGATATTAGCGTCAAAACTCTCTTTTAAATTTAAAACTTTTATATATATATATATATATATATATATATATACGGTGGGCTTCTTTTAGATTCTGTCTATCAAATGCACACACAAAGCTTTTGTTGGCTCCAGACTACAATAGAAGACACTTGCCCAAGGTGCCACACAGTGGGATTGAACTAGGAACCTTGTGGTTGGGAAACAAGCTTCTTACCACACAACCATGCCTCTGCCTATAAGATGTAGCAAGTACTTTTACATCATTAAAGTTATGAAGAATTTCTGGTGAAGTATATACCCTGCTCCTCCTCTTCATCATCATCATTTTATCGTTTTCCCATGCTGACATAGGTGGGACAGTTTGACTGGCTACAACAGGTCAGATGACCTCTTCTTGCTCCAATATCTCATTGTTTGTATGGTTTCTGTTGCTGGATGCCCTTCCTTACGCAAACCACTTTACTGAGTGGACTGCATACATTCTATTGTAGCTTCATCATTATAGAATTTCCTTGTCATCAGCTCACGGAAGATCAAAAGTCACAACTGAATGTGTGTCGTGAACTGAAAGTACAGTTGGAAGTTGATCCGAACCTTTTTCCGAAGGTCATCAGTGGTGATGAAAGCTGGTGCAATGGCTACGACCCGTAAATGAAGCAGCAGTCAAGTCAATGGAAGCCTTCAATGTCACCATGCCCCCAATGAGAGGACAATGCTGATTTGTTTCATTGATGTGAAAGGAATTGTTTACACAGTATTTGCTCCTCCTGGTCAAACTGTTAACCAAACATTTTACTTTGCAGTTCTGAAGCATTTGCAAGATACGGTGAGACAAAAATGCCCCAACCAGTGGCAAAGTGGAGAGTGATGGTTTCATCACGACAATGTGCTTCTACACACTGCTTTGAGTGTGAGACAATTTTTGACCAAAAATGGCATTCCAGTTTCTATTTGGTACCCCCTTGTACTCCTATGTTATACATAGGTGGGTAAAGTGGTGCAAGAAAGAAAGAGAAGTAAGGAATGGTAAGGGAAAGGTAGTGTTAGGGGATTAGTGAGCAGGAGTCACTGTGATAAGGGCAGTAAGGCGAGAGAATGAAGGAATTGAGTAAGAGGAGATGCAATGCTAGCCCTCACCCATGTTATATATGGGTGGGTAGACTGGTGTGGAGGAGAGATTGATAAAATGATGAGAGGTCTTGATCTATCTTCGGGATAACATGTTCAATAAAGCATAGTGACAAGGGAGTCAGGGAGGGTGGGTAAAGGTCAGCCAAGTGCAATTCTTTCCTGCTCAAGCATCATTATTCTGGAGTAAAGATAAATATAGAAGGTAGATGTATGAGGAAGGGAGATATTCAGTTATGCACAAATTATTTTATTCTCAGTTACACGTGTCATGGTATGGTGGATAGATGAGATGAGAGGGTACAGAACAGGTACAACAAATAGGATAATAGACAGTGATGGTATGAAGGTATAGACTGAGCAAAAAACCCAAAGGCAAGGGAGCCAATGCATACTAAGCATGAATGGGAGGTTGGAACTTCCGCAACATCAGTTCTTGGGATCATTTGTCAACACTTCATCTAGTCTTCCTCAGTCTTTTTATATATATATGATTTGTATAAAAAAGAGTAAAGATCCCCTCAGTCATGAGTGACCTTGGGATTGCACCTAGAAAGTTACCCTCTGAGGCAAAAGTCCAGGCAAGGTTATTAATGGAAGACCAGCAAGTTGCCCATGCATGCCAACCTCCCTTCTCCATGCCACCAATGTTATCCAAGAGAAAGGTAAAGGCTGATACAGCTTGGCACCTATAACTGAACGGGAGCAATGTGAAATAAGTGTCTTGCTCAACACACAGCCTGTTTCAGGAATTGAACTCACTACCTCATGATTGTAAGCCTGACACTCTAACCATTGAGTCATGCACCTTCATGATATGTATATTTACTGAGAATGATATGCAATTCTAGGTTTCTGTACTAAATTGAGTTTTGTACATATACTATTATGAATTCAGTGTAGGATTTACTGAAAGTCAGCAATGTTGAGACAAATGACTGAAGAAATTATTTCATAAATCTTACCAATATAGATCAGTAACCTGAAAATTATGATAATCTTTAAAAATTTGATGGTTATGACTTGTTAATAAAATTCAGAAAATGTTTCTGTTGATTAAGTTTAATTTAACCCTTTAGCATTCAGATTACTCTCTCATATACACGGTACGGACAGTATTTGAGGACAGATTTATGGTTTTAAAAAACTCTTATATAATAACAGAAAAAAAAAATGGCATTTTTATAAAAATAACATAAGCATAAAGCTAAGTTATCAATTTAATAATTTCATTCAATAAAATTATGATAAGCATCAATAACTGCCTCAACATGGGGTCGAACTCATTTACACGCTTGGATTATGTGGTCCTTGTTTATATCGAACATGACTCGAACTATGGCAGGTTTCAAAGAATCTTTGGTGCTATGGGGGTGTTCATTGGCATTTTTCTCAATGATGCTCCACACATTGTAGTCCAGTGGATTGAGATCTGGAGAATTACAAGGTCAAATGTTGGGGGTGATGTGATCATGCAAATTGTCGGCCATCCATTCTTGTGTCATTTGAGCCTTGTGTGATGGTGCAGAATCTTGTTGAAAGACATAAGGCCTTCTGTTGCATACACTGTTGACCCAAGGCTTAACTTTATCCAGGACCTCAATATACACAGCAGCATTCACCCTAAGGCCTATGGAAAAAAGTGAGGAGGCATCACATGTCCTTCATTGCTAACAACACCCAAAACTATGACACTTGCAGGAAATTTTGTGTGCATTACTCTTGACACCTCAGAAGGGTCTGCTCATAGCCATCTGTCATTTCTTCTGTTAGTTTTCTGGTCCTTGTCAAAGTTTTTCTCATTTGAGGAAAACCAAATCACACCATCCTCTGATTAAATGGTTTTCTTTTTCCTGACATGAATTGGCCTCTCCTCATCATGTAAGATTTGTATCTGACTTCTTCATGCACAATATTTCTGAATGTTTTTTCTGATACATGAAATTTTTTGCAATTGACCTCATTGATTTTCCTGGATTGTCTTCAATGTTTTGCTTAACTTCCTGAATAAATTCATGTGTCCTGATAGAATCAGAGCGTTTGGAATGTTTTTTTTTGCGTTTTGATACAGGTAATACTCTTCCATCTTCTTTCTCTAACTCGCACCAAATCTTGTGGACAAAAGGTCTTGCAACTTTCAGAAAGCGAGAAATTTCTAAATCATTATGCTTAACCTTCAAAGCCACAATCACAGCATGCCTTTTCAGTTCATTAGTAAGCATGCGGTGTGTCATTGTTATTTTCTGAAGTTCAATAAAAATTAGTTAAATAAAATAATGACTGAAAATACACATGTCCTCAAATACCATCTGCACCCTGTACAATGCTTATTTATGCACATTGTTTTTAATTAATTATGTATTATTTCATAGCTTTGAAATTTCAACGATGTGATTGTTTATTTTTGGAATGATGCAGTAGGAGAGATATGAGAGGTTATGTCTGGCCAGTTTGAATGCTAAAGGGTTAAATTAAATATGTTTGAAATTGAACTGTTGATGCTGCTTTGCTGGTTGGACGACTGTGGTAATAGTAGCATTGTTTATTATATTGTGTACATGTGTTTTATAATATTTATTGTGTTACCGTTTCTATTTTCATCAGGTGGTTTGAGATGAGTTGTTTACACCTCCAAGATCCAGCCCATAATATCACTGTTACTACTTATTCTCAACCAACACCAATTCCAACACCTTATGTATTGACTGCTCAGGACCGAACTCCCACAGATTATCCTTTGCGCTGGTCAGGCCTTGCTGTGACAATTGGGCAAGTAGTAGAAGAGGCCCAACCACATATTGGGCGTTCTAATTGGCAGTTAGCTTTAGCTGGTGTCAGTCGCTACCAAAGTTTAAGTTTAGCTGCTCAGGTATTGGCTTACCTCTATAAACAACAGTTTCCAACATCATATATATCTTGAAGTATATTATTTTTTGGGGTTTTTTTTCTTAGAATGTACTAAAGGAATCTAAACATTACAATCCTCTCTCTCTATTTTTATTTCGAAAATGCAATAATTTGTACTTAAATAAAATGAGATTTTATAACTGGTGATCAAATCATTTCAAACTTGAGGTGACAAATAACTAACGATATCTAAAATTGAGTTTGTTTTGTAGGTTTTTCCACTCATATTTATAAGTTCTTTATTTCCACATTTTAGATTTATTTTATATATGTATCCATGTCACAGAATTATCTAAATTTTCATATATTTCCTTATTTATTAAGCTGTTAGTCTAAGCTGTGCTGACACTTGAACCATTTCTTTTATCTTGTGCTTTTTTGATTTGTTAATTTTTCTATATCCAAGACAAAGAAACAGTTGTTCTTAATCTTACTGGATTGCATTTATAAAGTTCTAATTCTTTAATATTTGCTTTCCTTTTGTATTTAATTCTTATTTAAGCAGGTAGGTATTCACCTCTATATCTAAATGTGATGTACAGTAGTTGTGGTATAACCTACAATAATACAACGGAAGAAAAATTGCTATTTAAGTTACCTGAAAATAACTAAGGAAGCATATTTTCAGGAATTCATTTCAACTGTGATTCTTCTGTTAGTTTATTTGTTATAACACTTCAATGTTTTGGAATAATAAATATTTTATACTATTATTTCACATGTACATTTTTTTTTATTTAGCTTTTTTCATTTAAAGAGAAACCAAAATTAAATATTGTTGGGTAAAGATTTTGGCCTTAGACTAATGTGAAAATGATCTAATAACTGGCCTGATATAATGACAGTTAGGGGTGGAATTTATTTATACCCAGCAATATACTGTCATATATACAGTAAAACAATAAACTGTTTTACTTCAATACTTATTTTCATCAGATATAAAATATGAAACTACATTTGAGCATCATGATTTCATATTGCGTTCAGTACTGTTTCAAAAAAGATTTTTTTCACATATTAAATATTCTAATAGAATAAGTGAGTAGTTGACATAAATCCTTTGTTTGATAACTATTATTTTCTTTCAGTAAACAGATAGTATTCATTATTGTCATTCATATATATATATATAAAGACAATAACTTAGATGGAAATTCATAGACTTTATTAATGCACCACATCATGTGTTTCTGCATCTCATGTGCAGAAACACATGTTGTGATGCATCAGTAAAGCCTATAAATTTCCACAAGTCATTATTGTTATTATATTTATCCTAAGCAATGTGGGAGCTGGCAGAAACATTAGCACGCCGGGTGAAATGCTTAGCAGTATTTCGTTGTCTTTATGTTCTGAGTTCAAATTCCACTGAGGTCACCTTTGCCTTTCATCTTTTGGGGTTGATAAATTAAGTACCAGTTGCATACTGGGATCGATCTAATTGATTGGTCCCTTCCCCCAAAATTTCGGGCCTTGTGACTAGAGTAGAAAAGTATATTTATCCTAAGCTGAAAGGAGTTCTACTTGTATAACCGTTCCATCAGATTACACTGGGAGATGGGACTGGCAGGTGGTAGCCGACAACCAGAAGCATAGGAGTTTTTAAGAGCACATTCTAAGGCTTTTGCCCAAAACAAACTAAATGGATGTGTGTATATATAATTACATCACCGAATTTGTTAAGAAGAAGGTCATATATACTTGTATATATATTTATATATATATATAAATATATATATATACATATATATATATATATATATATATATATATATATATATAACAGATGGTATATATTATGCATATATATGTATGTGTGTGTATATAGAAGAATGATGAACAAACAATAACAGGTATAAGGAATGTATTTATATGAATAATTCCATATGTAATTTATATGATGAAAGTGGGTTGTGTTTTTAAAGCCATTTCACATGATCCATGAGTGGTTGATATAACAATGCATATTATGCAAGTCGGTGCAATACTGAGACATAAGCATAAAAACAAAGATAGTATCCACTCACACACATTTTGGTGGCTGAGTATTTCTGTGCAACAAATTCACAGAATTATATTCAGAAAATGAAGGGCAAGTGTGTGAACAGAGGTGGTGTTTATAACAATTTATATGCATCAATAAATTAGATAAAAAGATTTTCTAGGGTGGTTGTAGTAAGAGACACAAGGTAGGTAAGGAATGGACATGAAGACACAAAGAGAAGAAGGGAAGGTATGTAAGGTGAAGGGAGGTGGGTATGAGTAAAGAATAGGAGGTAAGTGACCCAGGTGATGGGGTGGAAAGAATGAAGAGACAAGGGGAAAGTAAAGAGAGGAAAAGGGACAACTGTGAGTCAGTGGTTCTCAATCGGAGTCGTATAAGATTTTGTTAAAATTTATTTGCAATAAATCACTTATACTTCTACAATTACAATACACAAAATATTTTCATTTTTTAAAAATACAATTCTTAATAATATTTAATTATAAAAATACAGTAGGATTTTATTTGAACATCGAATGGCTATGGGGGCCCCAGTAGAATAAAGTAGGGATCAAAGGGGCCCATAGGCAAAAAATGTTCACTTTCTACAACCAAAAATAATGGGAAGGTAGGGTGAAGTGAATTGATCAAAGGAAATACATTAATCATACCAAAATCGGGGTGGGAGGTGGAGGAGAATAAAAATATAAATAAACCCTGTCATAGTGTAGAGATACACAGTATCAAATGTTGCAGTTGCACCAAGCATAGATATCCAATAAAGGGAGGAGCAATATGGCAAGGAAATGTGACAGCAAGCTACTAGTTAGATGGTACATTAATGGAGGTGGGGAAGAGAAAGTAAAAAAAAAAAAATGGGTGTGAAATAAACAAGGTCATTCAGTTCTGAAGACAAAGCTTAAGTATATTCCAAGATACATTTTGAAAGAAGGGAGTCTTAAAGGTGACAAAGCTATTTTGTCAAGAATATACTAATAAGGAGAAAATAAGTATTAGGGAAAAAGTGCAAGGAAAGATGTGGGATGAAAAGATAAACCCAAGGATTTATTTAAATTGGTTTGAGCATAGTATGTGGTAATAGGTAAAAGACTTGTAAAATTAATAACAGAATGTAATTACATCACCGAATTTGTTAAAGAGGAGGTCATCATTCTGATATAATATTTCTAGGGATTCTTGGCTGTGTAGATTACATGCTAGTTGGCTTCCTTGGTATGGTATTCAAGTCTTCTTGAAGGACCTGGAGATACCAAATATTATATTTTTGGCTTTGATGTAAGTGGCAAGCAAAGTAGGTTTTCACTTGATATTTGAAAAAGAGCTAATGTGTGCAAGATACTGGCACTTAGTCAATCGTTGTTACTTCTATGTATATTCTGGTGGAGTTATGTGTGATAGGAACTATACACCTACATACAACATTATAGCATAGACAGTGGTCTCACAAGAGACAATTATTTGATATTCTACAGTTGTATGTCTTCTTATCTCAAGTTAATATATGGATCTACATATATTATTATAAACAGTACCTCTGTTCACACATTCACCGTTTTCTTCTGAAGAAAATGCTATGAATCTGTTGCACAATGATGTTTAGCCACCAAACTTTGTGCTTTTATGTTTATGAGTACAAATTTTAACCTCTAATCTGAGTGTAGCTGTGAATTTCTTGATAGTTCAGCAAAGATGTTTCCTTTTTCACTGGGTCATCTTGTATTCATTTTCATTTTATATTTCCCTTTTACCTTGCCAATCAAGGAATTCATTTTCCTTGAATGAGTCTGTATCTGACTGTGCCATTATTTTCTGGTTGCTCTTGTTAAATGCAACATTGACCTAATATGGCAAACACTTGTGTTAAATTTACTGCAGACTTTTATATCATCATGTTGATCCACCAAACTTAACTCTTGGTGTTTACTTATTAATATTAAAATTCCTTTTTGCTATGTGAAAGCAGTTTGATAATACTGACTCAAGACTCTTGTTGAGATGGAATATTTGAAGATTGGCTGCTACAAGTAGTTATCTTACAGGTATTAATAAAATATCTGCATATCTACTTAAAAAAGTTTAATAAAGTTTGATATCATCCTATTCTGTTGTGTTTTTTTTATTTATGTTTATGATTTTGTTTTTGTAATCACTTAAAAATGTGTGTTGTGCTTTTCAAATTATTGATAATAAATGTCATTCATAATATTCATTTAGTCTGAAAGCTCCCTTTAGATTGTGACTTTTGCATCCTTGTATTGTGTAAACAAGCTTTTTATAATCTAGTATTATAACTAGTTAGAGAACAATTTTATGATTTATACCTGAGTAATTTGTATCCAGATAAAGTCAGGAGAGTGTAGATCATCATCATTTAACATCTGTTTTCTATGCTGGCATGGATTAGATGGTTTCACTGGAGCTGGAGAGCTGCACCAGACACCAGTCTGTTTTGGCTTGGTTTCTATGGCTGGATATCCTTCCTAATGCCAACCACTGCTCAGCCTTGTACACGTCACTGGCATGGGTGCCTTTAACATGTCACCAGCATAGGTGGCTTTTACATGTCACTCTGGCCATGACTACAATTTCACTTAGCTTGTCATGTCTTCTCAAGCACAACAAATTATCAAAAGTCTCAGTTGCTTGTCATTGCCTTCTTAAGATTCAACATAATTGTTTAGCTACAAGTTGATCAAAAGCAGGAATAGATTTTCGACTGTGCTAAAACTCTACAACTGCCAAAATACAAAATTATTCTACTGGAAGACCATGCTGGTAGTAAGTCATTTTATATATTCAACAATACTTTTTTGCTACATTTTACTTGCACAGCTGTATCCTCTGTGGCATTGAGAATAAGCATACCAATTTTGTAAGTCTGGAATCCCGTTAACCATCAACAATCTTCTCAGCCAGTGTAACCACAACTATATGTACTCCTTACATCACAAATGTTGCCAACTTGTCCTTTTCAATGTATCTTTATAGATTATTTCAGCTTTATGAGAACTACTTCACAACTGGACATTTGTTGGAAAATCTTCTGATGGTACATATGAACTCATTGCTTGCCAACATTATACTTTTGTCACATTTGGCATCCCAGAATTGTCATATAACGGTGGCTCTGATTTCATTTCAACAATGACTTGAAAGTTTTTGTGAAACTGAAACACACAAATAGTGAAGCTCTTTATTAGAGACAACACATTAGGGTGTTATTAACATTGATTCATTTCAATGTGCGATCCTATGAGATTTAGTAGGATACAAAACATTCCCTAACAAGGGAAAGACATATTTTGTGATTATATCTCAATTCCATCAGTAAGTTGTATACTTCATATCATGTGCAAAAGCTTAGTAATAGATGTGTAAAATTTTCTGAACTATCAAGTCTCAGTTGCTTGTCATTGCCTTCTTAATATTCAACATAATTGTTTAGCTACAAGTTTCATAATACTGACTCAAGACTCTTGTTGAGATGGAATATTTGAAGATTGGCTGCTACAAGTAGTTATCTTACAGATATTAATAAAATATCTGGTACAGTGTCAAAAAACTTTTCAAGATCATAAAAGATCAGCAACCATACAATTTGTCCAACTAAATTAAACAAGAGCACTACAGTCTCTTTGCTGTCTCTTAATTACAGAATCAGGCCACATTAGTCTCACTTTCTGGCATTCTATTTGTTCCTTTTCTTGGAATTCTCATGATCTTTCAACATCTTAACAATAAAACGATGGATCCTTTTATAATTGTTAAAACTACTTGAACTCTGAAATTTTCTCTCGAGTCATTTTCCAGAATTCAGAGCCAACTATTTAGCAACAATTGAGTTATGGTAAATGTACCATACCTCAAATTCCATCAAATATATAAAGAATAAAGCTGCTAATGAGAAATAAATCTTTGCTTTAGTAATACTGACAGGTAACACTAATCAGAAGTTAAACTGTCATCAGGAAACTCGTGGAAATACAACCAAGTGATTTGAACTCAAAAGGCCAAAGTTATGTATCAAAGGCATTTTATTTGATGCTCAAACAGTTTTACTAATCCAGTCCTTTTCTTTCTTTAAGTGACAGAATCTGTCATGTGTCAGAATTGGTTTAACATCTGGTTGTAGGTAAGTTTATAATTTCCACTGTTAAAGAAGAAAGTAATAGCTGGCAACTTACTATTCCATTGAACTTGTATATTGATATAAACTGTTTACTTCTCAACCATAACTGGGTTCAGTCCCACTATGTGGCACTTGGGAAAGTGTCTTCTGCTATAACCCTGGGTTGACCAAAGCCTTGCGAGTGGATTTGCTAGACAAAAATTGAAAGAAGCCCATCATATATATCAGTCTCTGTGTGTCTATGTATTTTTCCTTCACCACCACTTGACAACCAGTGTTGGTCTGTTTACATCCCTATAATCTATTGGTTCAGCAGAAGAGACTGATAAAATAAGTATCAGGTTTAAGAAATAAGTAGTGGGCTCAATTTGTTTGACTAAACTTTTCTAGGCAGTGTCCTAGCATGGCCACAGTCCAATGACCAAAACAAACAAAAGATATCAACAGCCTTTGAAAGATTTAAAAAAAATTAGGTATGAACAATTTTTTTTAAATGCTGAGTTTGGGAACAAATTTAAAACAACTATTAAGCTACCATATATGCTATGACAGGAAAAAATATGTATCTGCTATTACTAATCAAAATATTTAGTGTTTTGTTATTTCAATATTTGCAATGGTTCTGAGGTGACAAGCTGGCAGAATCATTAGCACAGTGGGCAAAATGCTTTGTGGTATTTCGTCTGAGTTTGCCTTTCAGGGTTGATAAAATAAGTACCAGTTGAGCATTGGAGTCAATGTAATCAACGTACCCCATCCCCTGAAATTGCTGGCCTTGTGCCAGAATTTGAAATCAATATCTCTATTGGTTCTAAAGAAAATGGCCTCTAGTTGCACTAACTTGTCCAGTTTATTAAAAATACATTTTTCACAAGTAATTAGCAGATTAACAAGCTTTTTGTAAAATGTTCAGTTTTTCTCTTTACCTAACTAGTTTTTTTTTTGGATGAGAAACATTTTTACAGAAAAAATAGTACTTTTTGGTATTAACATTTCTCCCAATTATTCCTGGTAGAGGTTTTAGGCACCAACTCCATAGGGACTATGAATATATTCTATTATCTCATTCTTAGTCTACCTTTAGGCCTCCAGCTGTTTGGCTTGACTTGAAGAATCTTTCTTGTGGTTCTTACCTATGACATTCCAATCAGGTCCATAGTACCAGTGTTGTGTCCTCTTCATGTAGAGAAGTAGTGACTTCTGGAGAGACTCCCTGATTTTCCAAATTACACACCCAACTAAGTAATGTTTCTACAGAGACCCTGAAGGGAACCCCATTTCAGTCACTTGTTTCATGATTGTACACTTTTAGTCATTACTAAAGAGGAGGATGGGCGCAAAAACCAAATAGGATTCATATAAAATGGAACTTGTAATTTTGGTGTTTGAATGGGCAAACTTCGTCTGGTCTTCAACTAATTGCAGTTGCTCATCTATAATGTGTTCAAATAGTTGTTGCTTCATTGAATTACTATAGTAGAGTTGCTATGGAAACATCATCTTTCTACATGTATTTAGACCAGTGGTTCTCGACCATTTTTTTTACCTATGGATCTCTTTGTTTACTATTTTATTCTGATATGTTTCAAAATTAATTTTGTAGTTCTTTCAAAATTTGTATTTTGTTTATCACACATTCACTTGTGCAGGTTGAACTATGTAAAATGTCAGAGAAAGAAACCAAGCTGTTCCTTGCGATAAATGCATCTAAAGCAACATTTTTTCATGGGCCCATAACATTCCTGCTGTGGACCCAATTTATTTTGCTTGTGTGGACCCCCCCCCCCAAATCTTATATGGACCCCAGTCCATATTTGTAGACTCGGACAGTCTACAAATTGAAATCCTTCACAAAATGGATTAAATATATTTGAATATAAACCTACTGAGAAAAAGTGATTAGTGTTAATGAAAATTTGTTGTTAGAAGGGACAAGAAAGAGAATTCAGAAATATTTCAATAAATCAGAATTAATTTTAATGGCAATGTGCAAACCACAAGGTGGGAGAGAGTGATCTTTGATTGGCTAACCTCAGTAAAACAGCTTAACCACAGCTACCAAGATCTTAGAATGATTAATAGAAGTAGATATTTGTATGAAGAACATTTACCAATTAGAAAAGCTGAAATAATGAAAATTACCAAAAATAATTACAAACATGACAAAAAAAGTCATCAGAGATCTGTTTTAAATTAAGAATAAATAATTTACTAAATGGCAATTAAAAATATTTTTTTTTATTATTTATTTTATCAAGCTTTTTTCTCTTTTTGCAAAAGCTTCTGAGGTAGGTTTATGTTATATAAGCAGATATTTTTTGAGAAATTCCACACAACTGTAGTTTTACAGTAATTTCTTTTAAAGAAATTAATAATAAAACATTTATGAACCTTTAAAAATTGAAATTTTTGGTATTTCTAAGCAACCAGAAGCTTTTGTTAGTGACACTGTGTTGGTAGTATGTTTTTTTAATGTTTCAAGACACACAGCTTATTTTCAATGTGGTGGGTGAAACAAAATTTGGATGGATATGTCAAATATGTACCTTATCCCTTTTCCCTTTATTAAAAAAAGGAAAAAAAAAAAAACTCTTTGGGGTTCTGATTTTACCCCCAAAACAGCTTTTCACAATTTCACATTACCACCTCCAATTTTTTGGTTTTAATTTATTTTTGAAATGTCTTTGAAAAAATATAGATTACGACTAAACCCTAGTCCCAAACCCTAATTGTAAACCTTAACTCTTCCAACTAACCAATGTTTTCTTTTACAAGATGTAAGAGTTGAGAGGGTTTGAAGGAGACTTGACTGTTATTTCTACTACATCAAGGTCCTTGCAGTGGAAATTCATATTTAGCATTTGCGATTTCTGTTTGGACTAAGTATAATTACCAAAAATTTTAATCAAAAGTTTCTAACATTTTTATTCATTTCTCCAAAAATTACGTGTGATTTTCTTAATTTGCACACAAAACTACATTCTTGAATTTTAATAAAAAAAAAAAAAAAAAATTGGGGCTATGTAACACAAATTGAAAGACCCAGAGAGGGTGCATCCTGTAGTGTGGGAATCCTGGTTTAAGCACCTCATAACTCTTCAATTTTTGGGAATTTTCAGAAAGTTTTTGCAAATTCATTTTCTACACATGGGAATTTACACGGTTATGGAAAAAAAATAATTCACTTTTTAAAGCCCCTTCCCCCGACAAATCCTAAAATTTCCACTCTTTTACGAACTTTTTTTTTTTTAAATCAGAGTTTAAAATACAGACTCTGAATTTTTTGCATAAATCCCAGCATCATCATTCCATTAAATGTGTTTATGGGAAGGAAGACGTTGAAAAACATCAATACATGTTAAAGTGACAAAGAATCGAAAACGGTATCAGGTGGTCGTGGGATGTGCTAAAAAAACCACCGCTAAATCGCCCTTAATCACAAACACAGATTTTTTTTTTGCATAATCATATGAATTCCCGTGTATAGAACTCAAATTCGCAAGAACTGTTCTGAAAATTCCTAGTTATAAGAGGAACCAGTCTGATTCTTGTGCGTCTTTTTAAATGCGTTTCAACCGCGACCTTCTCGCATTCCAAATGTGACCACCTCATATTTTCTATTATAACCCAAAATGTCTCCACTGTTTTGAAGGCACATTGAGTAATTTCGTCTCTGGTATGCTGCCTGAAGATGATTGCAAGCGTGGGTCTGCAGGGGCTAGTTAAACAACAATAGCAATAAAGAGCGATTTGCGTATACGCCTGCATGTACAGCTGTCTTACAGCATGCTAGAAATAGCAGCTATGACCATAAGTTTATTGGCTCATAACTGAACAACATCAACCATATTATCTCTCAACCAACAAGGAATCCTCTAGGCAGTCACTTGACCTATTAGAAATAGCAGCTAGATCATTATGGAAACCTCTTCATTATTACAAAAATAATAATCGACATCCCATTTCTTTTTAATTTTTCAGTTAATCATCATGGCGAGATTGCCATCATTTTTATGTCTTAATGTTTTTTTCTCCGTGGGTTAATTTAACTACGAAATTTTTATATTGTCGCAGAATGTAGCTGCTATTTCTAGCTTGTTGGGCGAGTGCAGTGCTTAGACCTACATTTTTTTCTTTATAGTTCAAACAACGTGATCTGGATTGCATTGTGTTATGCGGCATGAGCTTAAAAATGACGTGGTGGCTTACGTTTGGATGGACACGGTTGGAATGCTTTTAAAAAAGATATGATGAAGTTTGAAACGCTTTTCAGACAATGATCTCAGTCAAAACGCCTTTCGAAAGAAACATGTTTTCGCGCGTCCGGTTACACGTGTACGCAGACGCACGAATCCATGCATGCGCAAGGTTATTTTAGATTTGAAAATTACCTTTTTCGGTACTTAGGATATAGGAAACCCTTACTTCAAAATTATCTCTATGCTTTAATCTGGGTTTCTCAAGGGAAATTTAAATTGCAATAATAAAATACATGGGTTTGGTTTAAAGAAGTAAATAACGTTCAGCAACTATGTCGTAACTATGTCGTGTAATTAACTGCAGAGCTTAAAAATATAATGTTTATATTCGACAAAATGGTACTTAGTAAAAATAAGTTAATGAATTAGTTGAAGAAAAATGTAGAATAAATTTTGTGTCTAATATTAAATAAAGTACTTTCTTTTAAAGTAATAATTATAATAATAGCCAATCACATTCATCAGCTACTGTTTTACTCTTTGATATAACCACCATTTCAATAATTGTGCTTGTCATGCCGGTTAAGTTGTAAATTCCTGTTAATTACATACAAATATCTATTTATATACATATACCTTACCTTTCTTGCTTGTTTCTGATATAAGCTGAAACAATTATTGAAACTCTGTTTTTGAATTGATTGGATTTACGAGTCAGTTAGATTTTACTAAAAGGAAAATATGGTGAAGAAAGTGGTGAATGATGTTGAGATGAAAGATGTGGCCAGCCCGAGTAGCACCACTGGTGCTGTGAATGGGGTGGAGAAAGAAGAAGTGAAAAAAGACCCTGACTTACTCACATTGGAAGGTGCGTGCTGTTATTGTTCATACTCTTTATTTATAGAATTATTTTTGAAATATTTTCTTACACAATCGATCTGTGATAACATCTTTTAATAATATAATCAAGGAATCATCAACTTTTTTTCTTCCCATTCTGATTATTTGTGACTGGCAAGAGTTCCGAAACTGAATGTAGCATGGAACCAAGTTTGTGTTATCTAATGCTGTATCAACCAGCAGTTTGTCTTTCTCTTAAGATAATTGTCCATGGTTCTTCTGTTTGAAGGAAGAAGCCCATAACTTTTAGAATTCTTCAACAGGATGTTGTTGATTTATTATTCTGTGGAGAGATGAAATACCAGACCTGTTTTTCTAGTATAGAGTAAGTTATTTATTATAGTGAATTCTTCATAACGATGTAATCATCGTAAAGTAAGAGTATTTACCAAATTCTGCACAAGAATTACCTGTACTACTTATACCTTTTCTATGGGTTTGTTGAATTATTTACAAACTCTAGAGATTTAATCTCACGAGATGTATTGGTCTTCGGTCGTTGAAGACCATAAGTCTGTATTTCTAAATGAGAAAGCAACTTTGAAACTAACTACTCTGTGTTGCCTTTATTTAGTGTATAAAATTTATTTTGTTTACATTAGATATTTAGGACAACGGATTAAGAAGCTCGGATATGATTGATTATGAGGTGAAGATAGTTGAGTGAGATTAATTGTGTCTGTCTCAAGTTTAAAGTGGTAACAAAGGATGCTATCTAGATTCAGTAATAAACATTACATGTTTATTATTGAATCTTGAAGGATAAAATATTTCTCTGCTAGGTCATGGTTGTACAAATGTTTCGTTATGATTCTCGCATGAGCACAGAATTCAGAACTTCATTTTGCCTGTTACATCAAAACACTGGCATCTTCTCCGGAGATGGGATATGTCTCCTCTAAATTAATGCTGCTGAAACCAGACTTTTGCACTCTCTGCACAAATCCTTATCATTTATGAAAGGGTTTTGACTAACTGGGAAGACTAACCATTAAAGGGATCTTTGAGTTGAGGTGTGGTTGGCAATGAAATTTCAGAGAGACATAAGGTTAGCTTTACCATTTTTTTAATAGACGGTGTTTTGAAAGTTACAATTACCAAAACTGTAAGCAATATTGGGATTGTCCTGTAAAAACTGCCGTCAATGTGCAACGTTTATGAGTGTTTCTCAGATGATTAGATTGAATACGTACAGAGATTTTGAAACTATATGAGATTCAGTTTTGTTTTCTGAAATATGTCTGTTTTATTGCCGTTGACTAAGATCAAGTTATCAAGAGAATCTCAAGAAGCTTTTAGTTTATGTTTTAAAACAAGTTTCGAATATATGGAAGATGCCTTTATGTAAAATGAAGGAGGAGTATGACTGGGGATGAGATGCAGGTTTTTGAGAATGAAACGCAAAAAGCAATTGATCCCTGAAATTTTCCCATGTAATAGGATGGATGTTGAATGCAACACGTTACACTAGATCATATGGCAGTCCAGGTAGTTACAGGTAGATGTAACTGGTAATTTTGCCAGAAGATTCCCATGTGCTAAATATGGTTATCAGGCATAAAAATCACTAGTGGCCAGTGAAGAATTTGACTCCAGACAATATGAGTTTCGTGTTAGGAATGACAGGTTATATAACAGTGCAAAACCAGTACTTGGTAAGTTTGGTTGGGTTGATTTTCTTGGAAACATTTCTTTTAGTCTTATGCACTGGTAAGGCTCACTTTTAAAGATAATGTGAAAGAGACAGGGAAAAGAGATGTTATGAAGAGGAATGACATATTTGAAATCTTGTTGGGAAGGGGTTGGAATGTAATTATAGATGGACAGAAGCTAAAAGTCCATTGCATCACAAAACCATCTTTTGTTTTTGAGGTGTTTTCTTTACAATAGTTACAATGCCTTTTGTTTGGTATTTGTAGATTTTTCCTACAACTCATGAAAGAAATTCCTGTTGTATACTGTGATTAGTAACATTGCCTTTTAGTAAACTGCTATGTAGCTGTGTCTAACAGTAAAGGTACACGACAAAAAATAAATAACCAGTTACCATTTTACTCAAAGGCCCCATTTTGAAATAATTGAGCCTTAGCTAATATGAGTGTCACCATCTTCATCTTAACTGTGAAAAAAGAAAGCAATTCTAATTTTTTACCATCTTCATTATTGGAACCAAAGAGACAGAACTTTTTAATTGTTTAATACAAAGCCAGTATAACATTAGCGAGCAACACAACTGAACAAAATTTATTTCATTCTAAGTATTACTTTTATAAGTAGAAGGATGTCATGAAGGTGGAAGGCTAAGGGCATCTAGCAGTAGAGACCAAGCCAAAACAGACTATGGAATCTGGTGAGGTCCCTGGCCTTGTCAGTTCCTGTCATGCCTCAGCCTGGAAAATGGATGTTGAATGTTGATGATGATTATAATTTTTTGAACTGTTAACTTCATCTATAGAGTTTATATTTGCAGTCTTTATTACTACACAGTTTTGATCTGTTTAATCTCTAATAATCATTCTTGGATACAGACATAATTCCAGAATAGATCTGAACTGGAAACTTTTATTTATAAATTAAGTGTAGTGATATCCTTGTACATCAAGCCACTGACACGTAGACATGTAAACATTTAGGAGGAGATGCAGACTTTGCAAACTGCAGTGAAAGAAACCCATATTTAAGATTAGCAACACTGAATAAAAACTGCATTGAGTAGTTGATTCTCTAAGTCACAGTGAAGCCCCAACTATGAGAATCATCATCATCATTTAATGTCCGTTGTCCATGCTGGCATCAGTGGGACAGTTTGACCAGGGCTGGTAAGCTGAGGGGCTGCACCAGACTCCAGTCTGATTTGTCATGGTCTCTATGGATGGATGCCCTTCCTTATGCCGACCACTCTGAGAATGTAATGGGTGCTTTTATGAGCCACTGGCATAGGTGCCAGTTGTGTGACACCAGTATCTGCCATGGCTGCAATTTCACTTAGCTTGATGATGGGTCTTCTGCTGAAGCACAGCATATTACCAAAGGTCTCAGTCATTACCTCTGTGACGCCCAATACTCAAAAGGTGCTTTTTATGTGTCAGTGGCACAAGTGCAACACTGACATTGGCCACATTGCCTCTGTGAGGCCCAACACTCGAAAGGTGCTTTTTACATGACACGATTACGATTTCACTTGGCTTGACAGGTCTTCTCAAGTATGGCATTTTGCCAAAGGTCTCAGTCACTAGTCATTGCTTCCGTGAGGCCCAGCATTTGAAGATCATGCTTCACCACTTCATCCCATTCTTCCTGGGTCTAACTCTTCCACAGATTCCCTCCACAGTTAGAGATCAGCATTTCTTTACACAGCTGTCTTCGTCCATACGCATTACGTGACCATACTAGCACACTTGTCTCTCTTGCACACCATATCTGATGCTTATGCCCAACTTTTCTCTCAAAATGCTTACACTCTGTTGTACTTGCACACTAACATTACACATTGCGAAGCATACTAGTTTCATTTCTTTCAAGCCTATGCATGTCCTTGGTGGTCACAGCCCATGTCAGTACATCTATGAACTAGGGGCTGGAGTATGTCTGAGAGTGGTTTTGTCACTATGATCAGTTACTAGATCACCCATTACTCAGGCATGCATGCTTGTCAGAAAAATTTTACCCTGTCTAGGAAATGCATTGGAGTATTGTTGCTTAGTAGTGGAGGCGCAATGGCCCAGTGGTTAGGGCAGTGGACTCACGGTCATAGGATCGCGGTTTCGGTTCCCAGACCGGGCATTGTGAATGTTTATTGAGCGAAAATGCCTAAAGCTCCACGAGGCTCCGGCAGGGGATGGTGTCAAACCCTGCTGTACTCTTTCACCACAACTTTCTCTCACTCTTACTTCCTGTTTCTGTTGTGCCTGTAATTCAAAGGGTCAGCCTTGTCACACTCTGTGTCACGCTGAATATCCCCGAGAACTACGTTAAGGGTACACGTGTCTGTGGAGTGCTCAGCCACTTGCACGTTAATTTCACGAGCAGGCTGTTCCGTTGATTGGATCAACTGGAACCCTCGTCGTCGTAAGCGACAGAGTGCCAACAACAAGATTGTTGCTTAATAGTGATACATGGATGCTGAGTATGGAATGAAAAAAAATCAACCAACCTGTTGGGTTGGATGTGTGATGTTAGCATGCATTTGATATTGAGTACAAATGTTAGGGGAAAAACTGGGTATCAGAGATGTGTAGTACAGGAAAGAAGATGCAATGATATGATTTGTATGTATATTAGTGACAGAGGCACTACAAAAACTGAGAGGTAATAATTATCCTCACTTAAATGTGGATGTTCTGTTAGAACAAACTTTGCTGTGGTAGTTACCATGAGAGAAACTCTCATATTGGCTTTTGGTGCAAAATGCACACTTGTTTATATTGTTAGTGGGGAGATGAATCCCTATCACCTCCAGCACTGAGACCACCAAACTTTCCTTGGTCTTATCAATGATGGATGCTTGATTGCTAGAGATAACAGTGATTCATCTCCCCACCAGCAATATATAGAGAAACAGTGCCAGAACAGGTGCTGGTGTTGCAATTGGTCAGTTAGCTTGTTGATTTTGATTTCTGGTGGTGCACTGTGTCCTTGAGCAAGATATTTTATTTCACTTCGCTTCAGTCCACTCAGCTGGCAAAAGTGAGTAGCATCTGTATTTCAAAGGTCCATCCTTGTCACATTTTCTGTCATGCTGAATCTCCTTGAGAACTACATTAAGAATATGTGTATCTGTGGAGTGCTCAACCATTAATATCACTGTTCTGTTGATTGGATCAACTGCAACACTTGTTGTAACAAGTATAAATATATTATTAAAATTCATTTATTGCTAATTCTTTCCTTTTGATGTTCCTAGTTTTTCAGTTTTGCTCCAGAAATATAAATTCTTATTCATTATTTCAGATATTAAAGAACAAGTGAAACACATTGAAAAGGCTGTTGTTACAAAAGAACCACGTTTTATGTATCGTGTGATACGAGCTCTGGTGTCAATCCGTAGGAGAATTAATCATGCAGTTTTGAGACGTTTACTAATGGCATATCTTGGCAACCAACCTGCTGCACAAACTTTATGTTCCTTTCTTGAAGAGGTTAGTTTATACATATAATACAAATATATGTTTTCGCTTTTATTTTTTTCCCCAGAAAAATGAAGTTTATAAATGTTTTACTCTCATCATCATCATCATCATCATCGTTTAACGTCCGCTTTCCATGCTAGCATGGGTTGGAATATTTTGTATTTATTTTTCAGTTCTAGCATGATCTGTCCAAATTCAGATTGTTTCATCTTCTAATAATGCAACACTAACCACAAATATGGGAATCTTTTATCTTCTATCTTTTACTTGTTTCAATTATTAGACTGTGATCATGTTGGAGCACTGCCTTGAAGAATTTTTAGTTGAATGAATCGACCCTAGTACTCATTTGTTTTCTAAACCTGGTGCTTATTTTATCAGTCCGTTTGCCAAACCACTAAGTTACAGGGATGTATACACACCATTGGTTATGAAGCAGAGGTGGGGGACAAACACAGAAACAAGATACACACACACACACACATATATACGACGGGCTTCTTTCAGTTTCTGTTTACCAAATCCACTCGTAAGGCTTTGGTTGGCCTGAAGACACTCACCCAAGGTGCCACGCCGTGGGACTGAACCTGGAACCATGTGGTTGGGAAGCAAGCTTCTTAGCACACAGCTACTAATTTCAGTGAAATTGATTAGGCTGTATGGAATAAAGTTATTTTGATCTGCTTGGGATATTTCATGTTTTAGTCTGGGATCATGCTATGTCCTGCAGAATTTAGTTCTATGATCTATAATGTGATAGTCAAGAAGTGCCCTTGAAGTTAGTTTATCTGAAAATTTTGCTGGGTATTGCAGTGAAGGCAGTTGTTAATAATCTTCAGTCAACATAAATTTTATTATTATCTCTTAGATTCAGTGATCCCTACTGTGTTATATAAGAAGGCATTTGATTTCCAGCACCCCATCAATCCAGCAAACTGGAGATTTTGTGGGTGGATATGTGAAGTTGTGAGAATATTTTTCACTCAGTTTACCTGGAGCTTTTCGTTATAATTAGTGAACGTGGTTATGAATTGTGTCCCTTGCATCTATATGTGTGGTCTTGCACTAACTATATTTTAAAGAAAGTTGAATGAAACTGAGGATGGAAAAGACATTTTGCAGCTATTTTGGCACGTATATTATATTAGTCATGATCATTTGTGAAACTAATAGAATCTTGGAAGGATTATCTAGCCTTAGTGGGTTAATTGTAATTTGGTGTTTGTAGCTAGATTTGTTGTTGTTAACCTAGACTCGTAGATTTAGGAATAGTTATATTTAAATATAACTGAAAGAAGCAAAGAGAAAATAAACTCAAAGGGACCACTGACATAAATTTGGTTTAAAAAAAAAGGGGATAGGGTGGAGTGAGGGGTTGCACTGAATACCGTATGTGATAAAGTCTTAATTTATTAAAATTTCCTTAGTGGACAGGAAAAGGGAAATAAAAGCTTAATGGTGAATGTTAGCAACTTCAGATAAGAAGGGATGATTTTAAAACTATAAAAAATAAAATGTCACTGAATTAACTATGCTAAGAGAAAAAGTCTCTGTAAAGAATAACAATGGAAATGCATTTCTGTCATTGGCATATTGTCCTTTTCACTTCTGAACAGATCAAAGTTTTTTTTTTATCTATGCAAAATGAGTTGTAAACATTCTTGACCCAGAGTAATTTGCATAGTATAAATGAAAACGAACTAAGAGAAAATAACTCAAAAGGGTCATTGGCATGAGTTTTCATGACAAAGTCAAAGGAAGGTGTACTGAATGCTCTACATAGCAAAATTCTTAATTTATTAGAATTTTCTTTGTGGACAAAGAGCAGATAAATGGTTGCATCAGTATAGTAGAATTTGAGTGAAACCGAATCACATAATTCAACCAATGAAATCTTATGCTACTGTTTTATGTTTACATTGGAATTTAGTCTCAGTATGGTAGTAATTGTTAAGGTGGTGAGCTGGCAGAATATCTGTTAATATCTGTTTTCCATGCTGGCATGGGTTGGGCATTTTGACAGGATCCAACAGGTTGTACTGTCCCAGTTTCGGCATGCTTTCAATGTCTGGATGCCCTTCCTAACACCAACCATTTTATAGTGTACACTGGGTTCTTTTTTTTTGTGACATCAGTTTCACTGAGATCACCTTATAATTGGCAAGAGTAAATAGCCTCTCTCGACTAAGCAGGAGGAAAGGAAATAGAGCGGTTGTTTAAGTGAGGTGTTCAAAAGGTTAAAGCAGTGGTTCTCAATTGAGGTCCATATAAGATATTTTGGTGGCGGTTCACGTAACAAAATAGCAAATTGGGAATCCACAGTAGTATTTTAAGGACCTCTGAAAGAATTTTGTTCGATGTATGTATTGGTATGTCTTGTAAGAAACAACTAGGTTTCTTTCTCCAATATTTTACACAGTTCAATGTATACAAGTTAATATGTGAATAACAAAATAGGAATTTGGAAAGAAGTATCTATAAAACTAGTTTTTAAACATGAAACGGCTAATGGGTCTACCAGAATAAAATGGTAATCAAAGGGGTGAAATGGTTAAAAGTATGATGGGAAGAGTAGGAACAGGTTTACTGTTGTGGAGATTCCTGGCTACCTCACATTTTGCATGGATAGATAGAAGAGACAAGTGGTACCCAGATGTGAGTAAATATGGTGGTTATGAAGTACCAGAATGGTAACATGTCCAGGAAGGTGGATAGAAGGGAGCTTGAACAGAGAAGAATCAGGTAGTGTGGGAGAAGAGTGAGAGCTAGAATAAACATGAGGGTGGAGGTGGTTGGATGTATACTGGGGATAAATGAAGTGAACGGTGAAAAGGAGTGGTGTGGTAAATATGAGATGGAGACAGAAAGAAGGATGAATGCTGATTGGGAGTGACAGAGGAATGAGAGTGGTAATTGCCAGTATAGAAATAATGGCAATATGGTATGGTATATAGTAATAGGTTCTGAATTTTGTCCAACAAGAAAGAGCATTTTGATTGCATAAGTGATGAGAGATCTTCAGAATGCCATTCAAAATATCACTGCAACATGGTCAAACAATACAACACTAACACATAAACCCTGGTTTTATTGAAAATGCCTAATTGTAAATAATTGATATTTAATCACCTTGTGACAAAATTTCAAGTCTGCACAAGTTGAGAATGATTAATTCAAAATGTGTATAAATAAGCATGACATTCGACAGAGTGATCTAAATGGTAAAGAGTTATTGCCCTTCGATTTCGGGTTTTTGTTCTACTTCTGCAATTTTTCTAATTCTATTACAAATCACCTGTAAGAAGAAAACCATCAACATAAAGGAATTTGATAGTTGGTCTTATTTATACTCTTCTGTTTTGGTATGGAGGACTATAATGAATTGCAGGAGACTGAGAACCAAGCCCTGGTGAACTATCTGCTCACTTAATTTGTTGCTGTATCCCATGGTTAACTCTCATCTTAATGACAGCATCCCTGTACATGGCTGTCACTGGCCATTCGTTTACACCTAGCTTCTGCAGTGACCATTAGATTAGGAAGCAAGGGGCCCTGTCAGAGCCTTTCTCCAGGTTTATTAAAGCCACGTACAGTGGCTTATTTTTTGCGAAACATTTCTGCAGTTGTCTCACTAGGAGGAGAGCATCAGTAGTGCTTTTCTCTGGCACAGAACTGAACTGCATCCTATCTAGTCTCAACCTTTTCCTAAGTAGTTTTGCTATAATTCTTTTTGTAACTTTCAAGATTTGGTCTAGTTATTTGCTACCTCTGTAGTTACTCACCTCTAAAGCATCTCCTTCACTCTTATAGCATTTTACTATAATGTTGCTATGCCAATCATTAGGTATATCTTACTGTACAACCTTGTGGGACTAGGCCATATCCCATCCCACTCCACCAGATATTTTAAACATGTTGGTAGTAATTCCTAAAAGATCAGACCCTTTCCCTGTTTTCATATCCTTTATTGCTTTATCTGTCATACTGCTGCCAAATAGAATGGCTAGTCCCTCTGTTAGAAGGTTTGCTTTCTCCCATGCATTTTCCATGTTTACTTGCCTTTCATAGTAGCACTTCTATGTCTCTTTCTTTTCAAAGTCACTAAATGCAAGTTATCCATCTTTACACACTTCTCTCTGATACACTGTCTTGCAATCTGGAACACCTCATGATTCTCTTCTTCACTCTGTGGAATTGTGGCAAACCTCTTCCTTTGCTAAATATATATGTCATCTAGCATCTCTTTTAGCAGTGTGGTACAATTCACTGTTACTCCCATTCTTCCAATCCTGTCACTTAGCTTTTATGGCTGTCTGCTTCATAGTTCCACTACCATGTCACCCTCAGTCTAGATGGAACTGTACATCAATCACAGATTTGGTCTGTAGTTCTCAGTAGTTGTTCTTGTAGTCCTATGTGTTATACATCTCTTTCTCCTCTTCCTTCTTATCTAAGGGTTAGGGATTTTAACAGACTGGCTTTTGTGTGTGCGAGGCCTGCTACCTCTAAGTTTGGAGTTACTAATGACTAACCTATGCTGACTGGTGCATTCCTCACCTGGGAATTACTTTGCATTTACACACATCTGTCCCACTTTTAATGAAGATTTAGTCAGGCTGTCTTGTGTGCCAACCAGATTGATAGGTGTTCTCGTGACTGATTGGTTTCCTGAAGTTAGTGTTGCAGATCATTAGGTCATTTGCAAGATCCTTGTTCCCTCCTCATTTCAGAAACCATATCTATGGCCTCCATGCATACTATGGAATTCTGCAGGATACTCCCCAACGTGTCTGTTGAAGTCACTAACCATGCAGATAAAGATATTGTTCATCATTGAGGTAATCAAAAAAGGGTATCATAAAGATAATCCTTTCGTTCATCCAACAGTCCCAATAGAGTAGCATAGGCAGAAATAATAGTGCAGTTTACCAAGACTAGTCTAAGACTCCTATTACACACTCTGACTATCTCATTCACTTTGTTCATTCATTTCTCTGCTACAAGTATGCCCACACCCCAACACTTAAACTATTGCCTTTCCAGAAGATTTTATACCCATGTTCTTAGCCAGTGAGGAGTCTGGCTGAAGCTTCTCTCCATCTTACCTCTAGCATAATAGCACACATCTTTGTCTCCATTCTAGTATTTCCTCAATCTCATCAGGCCTACATTGATTGTGGCTGTCCTGTGGATGTGTACAGAATGGGAAGAGTGAGTAGGGAGCTGAGGACCATCATGATCACCATCATCATCTAATGTCCGTTTTCCATGTTGGCATGGGTTGGATGGCTTGACAGAGAGAGAAAATGGATTGCAAATGCTCATGTCCATGCTTATTATGAAAATGTTTATAGAGTCTAAAGGAAAAGCAGTACAGCTGGCCACAATAGGAATTATGAATGAATGAGAAAATGGATGGATGGATGGATTGCAGGGCCTTGAGTGACTATTACATTACATATTTAAGAGAGAGAAACAGAGTGGTCAGTACAGTAACTTTGTTGGTATTTGTGTGTTCTAATTGGCAAACAGATCCAAGGACCACATGTGGGTAGCATGCTAAGAGAATACAGAGGAAGTAAGATAGGGATGGAAAAATAGAGATGGGTATCACTAGGTCTCTGAGAGGTTAATAGCAAATCAAAGAAACTTAGAAGTGAAAAATAATGGTTGAGAATTTTTACTTATGATAATACAACACACACACACACACACATTGGTATGCATACACCCTCCCCATACATGCTTATACTAACCCAAATACCAGCCACTGCTTGGAATAAAAACTCTGGGATTAAGTGTTGTGAATCAACAGTTGTATAGTGAGGAAACTGTTTTCTATCCTGAAGAAACTATGAACTACCCCAATGAGTTTTGGTCTCAAGATCATCTTTAACTTATATATATATATATATATATATATATATTTCAAAAATTGTTTTGGATTTCCCCTTATTTGATAGGGAGGATGCAACCAGCCAAAACATTTTGTTTTTGAGTAGTTCTGGAAATTTTTTTCAGAATTCTGTTTTAACCTTTAGTATTCAGAATACTCTGTCAAGTGTAATGCTTATTTATCCACATTGTTTTGAATTAACCATGCATTGTAGCTTTGAGATTTCAATGATGTGATTGTATGTTTTTAGAATGACATTGTAAGATAGTTGTGAGAGGCTGGATCTGGTTGGTTTGAACATAGAATATGTAGAATATTTCAGCTGGATGTGGCCCGTTTAAATACTAAAAACTTAAAACACGGGAGATTTAGCTTAAAAGTAGATTTAGGTTGAAGATTTTAGATTAGTATTTTAGGGTAAGGTTAAGTTTTAGAATTTAGGGTTGGTATGTGGGTTTAGAGTTAAATAGAAAAATGAGATTCAAAACATTCTGCTTGTAAATATTTTCTTTCCTTTTTTTTTTCACCAAACTGTAATCCATTGTTTAAACAGAAATCCAAAGAAGCTTTCTGAAAGACAAAATAAAGTTGTGTGGGTTATTTAGTCTCATACTTTGCCTAATGTTTGCCTGGAAACTTCCTGGTAATTCGAGTAAATTACATTGTGATATTAATGTCAATTTCCTGTGTTGTCAGCCTAGGCAAAGCTGGGTGAAGTGGTACTACCCTTAGCCTACCCGTACACATCATTTCTCTTCTCCTCTGTCAAAGGTATCATTTTTACCCTATTGCTGGTATCCTCGAAACCCACCTGCAACTCATGTATCCCCTTCTCAACCCTTACTCAACTTTTACAGATGTTGCTCACCACTCTCTCCCACTTTCCCTATCTCTTCTCATACACACTCTTGCAAACCTCCATTATCCCCACCCACCACTATCCCCACTACCTGAAGTGCCACTTGGACACCTCATCACCATTGTATGTCTCCTTGGCGATATGCCTAATTCATTCTCACTTTCCTAAATGTGAGTAGCCATGAAGCTCCCCTACAAAGAGAACCGGCTTTATCCCCTCAGCCTCTTTTGTTGACTTGTGAGCCATTCGCTGATCTCATAAGTGCCAGCCCAAAAAATGCACTGACACACTGTAAAATGGTTGGCATTAAAAAGGACATTCAGTCATAGAAACCATGTCAAGTAGACACTGGAACATGATGCAGTCCTTTGACTTGTCTAACTGTCCAACCCATGCAAGCATTGAACATGGACAGTAAATGATGATGATTATATATGTATATATATATATATATATATATATATATATATATATATATATATATATATATATAAAATTATTATTTCTAAATCTCTGAGCGAGAGCCATTCAGTAATAGTACTCTAGAGTCAAAATAATTTGCCAACATAATGTGGCAGTCCTGGTTAGGACGGATGTTACTCTCTTGTTTGAAAATATAAGGACACAGATAGTGTATCATGAACGATGTTTCCGGGGCTAAATGACAGTAACAATCATCCTAACCCGGACTGCCACAATAGATCCACTTATTTCGGTTAGTGACTTATTCACAAATATTCCATGAATGACGATGCCTTTCATATCACTTCAGCCAGTTGACAGGCACTGCATGAAGAACTTTTCAGACTTATTTGAATTGTCATTATCTCATATCTGATTAGCCTGTTATTACATAACATGCCTCACGATTTTGGTATACATACCTTATTGGTATTTGCTCTTAAGTTCTGTACTCTGGGAACACATTGAAACCCTTTTCAGGGCTACTTTATTTGAATTGTTACTATCGGGTGACTAAGTTGCATATTATTATGTAACTGACTTCACGATTTTGGTATTCATAACTTATTGGGATTTCCTCAAAACAAGATTCAATGTAAGATGGTTTGGTGAATTTTTAAAAATATTTAAATGTAACTTCTTCTGTACTTGGAGAATATCCCAAAAGAAACATTTGATATCTCATTTGTGAAATTTGGATGAATATTTTGGGAAATATGACTATTTGAATGGTCAGTGAATTGGTTGAAATCTTGCCTTATTAGGCCTAAATGAATAATTAGTTATATTTGTGATGTCATATCTTTGAAACTGAGGTGATGGTCATCTTGAGATTATGCAAATTAATAGCATCCATGAAATAGTAGTTGCCTATCTTGAAAATGAAACTTTTTTTTGTGAATCTTTAAATATTTATGTGAAGCGTATTTTGTTACATGTAACTAACAGATGATTTTGTGAAATTTTCAGACCTAGTTAACTCTAAAAGTACAAACCACAGGGACTTGAGTTTTGGCACATTTGTTGTAGGTATAGAACTAAATAAATCGTGAGATTTTGGGACATGATCCCATTTCAATAAAATTTTAAAGACAATAAACAATTAAATGGCGGAGCTTGGGATCACACATCTACACATGACCTTGCTTGGTGTGTTTGGGGGGGGGGGGGTTAAACAGTTTTTTTTTTGGCTTAAATCCTAGCCAGGGACTAAACAAAATCTGTGTTACTTCTGCATCATCATTCTATAAAACGTGTTTATGGGGAAAAAATAATGAAAAACATCAATACATGTCACAGTGACAAAGAAAAAAGAAAATCATAAATTTAAAAAAAAATTTTTTAAACGATTTCCCCTTTCATCATTTTCAAGGGTGTGGTGGAAAAAGAAATTGGAAAAATCCCTGTCAAAACAGAAAATCCAACTTATGTGGGCATCCTTATCCAAGCCTCTGCCAATTAAATCAGAATGATTAAAGTCCGTTGCATGCTTTTCATTCATTTTCAGGCATGGCTATATTGTCACCTCTAAGGAAACAAATAGTAAGTGGTGTTCCACAGGACACTGTCTTAGGGTCACTGCTATTCATAGTGGCTCTCTCAGAGATGCTCTCTGTTGCTCTGATAACCACCCTTGCTAACTATGCAGACAATACAAAAGTCACTCAGAGGATACAGAACCCTGGAGAGGCTACACACATGCAACAAGAGTTAGACACAGTATACAGGTGGGATGACGATAATAACATGCAGTTTAATGCTGGAAAATTCCAAGCCCTATGTTACCAGGACATGAAGCCAAATGAAATGCAGATATGATACATTGGCCCAGGAAGGATTGCAGTCCCTGAATCAAAATCAGCGTGTGGCCTGGTCATTGACATGAGTAATAATGCATTTTTCCAGGTACACATTACTAAGTTGGCAATAAAATGCAGTGGTTGGCTAGATGGATACGTAGAACTTTCAGAACAAGAGAACAAGAAACCATGATGGTCTTCTAGTGGACATTTATCTTCAGCTGCTTAGACTACTGCTCCTCAACTATGGTTACCACATAGTGTTAAATTAATGGTAGTAATTTAACTTGAAGTAATCCAGTGAAGAAGATCATTTTAATGTGACAGGTCAGCTACTGGGAAAGGCTGAAGTTAAGATTCTACTCCTTGGAATAAAGGTAGGAAAGACATGCAGTGATGTATAGCTGGAAAATCCTGGAAGGACTTGTACGGTGCCATTGTATAGTGCCAAAAATTCCAACATCCTAAGTTTCATCAAAACGAAATGGATTTCCTCCTGTTAACAGTTCTGGATGAACCTGCATCATGACAGGAAATGCAAATGAGGACAGCACCATCAAAATTCCTCATTCACCAAATGCTACATATCAGAGAAGGATTGAAGTAATGAAAGTCTAGCAGGACTAATGGTGGTGCTCCAGCATGGCTAAGGACGCTGAACATGCAGACAGACAATGGTCGAAGCAGAGAAATGGTGATAAGTCCTAGATGACCGGGTCACGTGGATAGTTAGAGGTAGAGGGATAGAAGAAAGCTATTAAATGGGTGAGAGGAAGAAGAACGAAGTAAGAGTGAAAAGGTAGATAGAAGGAAAGAATAGTCTTAAAGCAAGTTAATCTATGACTTTGTATGTATCACTTTCTCTCTCTCTCCCTCTTTTACTTTTACTCTGTATATTATATGTTGAGCGCGTGATCGATGTGTTAGAACACCAGTACAGATAGAATGGAAGAAATATAAAAGTTGCTAGAAACAACAGCCAAATCTCCCTTAAATCACACAAAGTAAACGGAATTAAAAAAATCTAATTACTGCACTGGAAAGTTCACATCGAGAAAATTCCATTGATGTAAAAATTTTTAAGAAAAAGTGGAAAATGTGGATTTCTATAAACTTTTAAAAAGGCTTCACACAGACACACAACTTCAGCTTTATATATTAAGATTAGCCAGATCTGGCCTCTCACAGCTTCCTAACAATGTCATTCAAAACAAACAATCACACTATTGAAA
The DNA here is from genome assembly GCF_046866305.1 of Octopus bimaculoides. Classification (NCBI taxonomy): domain Eukaryota; kingdom Metazoa; phylum Mollusca; class Cephalopoda; order Octopoda; family Octopodidae; genus Octopus; species Octopus bimaculoides. The sequence continues at coordinate 18,019,612 of NC_142943.1, forward strand.
TCTCAAAGCTACATGATAATGCAAGATTTATTCAAATCAGTGTGAAAAAAAGAACAGCTTTACATTTGACAGAGTGGTCTGGATTTTAAAGGGTTTTAACCCTTTAAAATTCAGATAAGGATTTAGTGCAACAATTTGACCTTAGTACTTTTTATTTCTTGTGTTTTTTTTTAAAGCCTAGTACTTAATCTATTGGTCTCTTTTACTGAACTGCTAAATTATGGGGATGAAAAATAAACCAACACCAGTTATCAAGTGGTGGTGGGGAAAAAACACACTAGGACACACATGCAAATACATATGAGCTCACCCCACATATATGTGTGTGTACATATATGTATATTATATATGTTCTTCTGCTGGGTGGTTGGTGTTTGTAAGGGCATCCAGCTGTAAAGATCATAGCAAAACACTGAAGTTTGGTGCAAACTCCTGCCTGGCCAGCTCCTGTCAAACCGGCCAACCCATGCCAGCATGGAAGGTGGACGTTAAATGATGATGATGTACATATACATATAAAGTTTCAAGTGTTGGAACAAAACCTGGAATCAAAGGATCTTAAAGTTAACTTAACAAAGACCAAATTTCTAATTAGCAGAAAAACAGACAGGACTCTAATCCTTTTTGGAAAATGACCCTGATCTATATGTAGACAAGGTGTAGGTAGAAATTCTATACTGTGTATTCGGTGCAAATTATGCACACAAGTGGTGCAGCAGAATCACAGGGAGGTTAACAGAGAAAGTAGAATTTGTTTGTAGTAAGAGCAATAAATAACAAGAGCACATGTGAAATAGATGTTCTGAAATGACCAGGAGGCTCATTAGAAGTTGTAGATAGTTTCTGTTATCAGCATGGTAAAGGGGACATTATTACCATTATCATCAACATTTGATGTCCATTTCCATGCTGGCATGGGTTATATGGCTTGACAGGAACTGGCTAGGCCAAGGGCTGCACCAGGTTCCATAGTCTATTTTGGCTTGATTTCTATGGCTGGATGCCCTTCTTAATGCCAACCACTCTACAGAGTATACCGGGTACTTTTTACGTGGCACCATCACCAGTGCTTTTTACGTAGCACCAGCAGCTACACTAATGCTTTTTGTGTGGTTTTAGGATCTTAATTCTATTGTGGGTGGGTGGGTCTTTGAGTATAGCAATGTGCCACATACCTTGAATGATAATGATGGTGATGTACTCACACACATGCACACACACACACACACACACACACACATATGTGCATATATATATATATATATATATATATATATATATATATATATATATATATATATATATATATATATATATACATACATACACACTTTTGGATTAGCATAGTAAGTCCCAAAACCCACAATGAAAATGGGGTGCTCAGAGATAAAAGACTGGTCAAATGGTTCTTCACTCAGCTATGGTGTTAGTTCAGAAAGCAGTAATGAACTTAGTTACTTAACAACTACAGCCATGAATGAACCAGTGACAGTTAGAGCTTGTATGTTGTCATATGACCTGTTTACTGTAGCAGATATGATCTTTCACTGCAAACTCTAAACCTACTTTAAACTGGAGAGAAAGTTTGAATTCAGAGGATAGTTCATCCTACAATAAAGATAGCATGACCAAGGTTAAGATTGTGTAGTTGTTTATTTAAGAATTGTTTTACATTAAATTTTTCAGTGAATATTAGAGTTAGTTATTGGAACAATTGTTTTACAATTGATGTTCTCATTATTTATTTAAGAAATTACAATTAAGTATTATATAAAACTTATGAAATTAAAGAAAGAGTCTCTTTTTTATAAAAGAAGCTAAATACACTACAAAAGAAAACCAAGAACAGTTCAAATATTTTGAGAGCATCAAAGTTAAAATGATAAAACTGAACAGCTAAAGCAACTTTAGAAATAAACTCAATTAGATATATAATCATTCCTTTTTGTGATTAAAACATTGTTTGAATAAAAGTTTAAGTGAAAGATTACATTAAATGAAATAAAAGTTATATTGTAAAATATTGAATTATTTATCTTATAAAATTCATTGAAGAAACATTGAAATATGACTACCCATTAAGATTTGATTGATTGTTTAAAAATACTATAACATCTTTTTAAACTCCTAATATATTTGGATGGTAAGGTAATGGCGTATCCATCTGAGTATCCTAATGTGCACACATTGTGTTACCCCCTTTCCAAAGGAAGTCTTGCAAGCCTTACAAAGTGTTGTTATCGAAATATATCTGGAATTTAAAGGCTGATAAAATTAACATTTGTAAAACCAATTTGTTCATTATAGGACATTCACATTAATGTCTCTAGATGTGATCATTGCCTCACCATGAAGTATACCATCCAATCTGTTTTTCATGCTGATATGGGCTAGATGGTTTAACTGGAGCTGGCACTAGTTGTCTGTTTTGGTTTGGTTTGTATGGCTTGATGTCCTACCTAACACCAACCTCTTTACTGGCATGGGTACCTTTAACATGTCACTGGCATTGGCCATGACCACGATTTCACTTAGCTTGACATGTCTTCTCAAACACAGCAAATCTCCAGATGTATCAGTCACTTGTCTTCACCTCCATGAAACTCTACAACTGAAGATTGTATTTCACCACTTTGTCCCATGTCTTTCTGGGTCTACCTCTTCCACTGATTCCCTCCAGCCTGGGGCTCTGATAAATGATACTTGCTGAAGTTATGCAGTAGGACTGAATCCAAAATCATGTGTTTGGAAAGCGAATTTCTTAACCATGTGCATATAAATGCAGTTACATATTTGGTGTATGTAAGCATATATGTAGTTAATGCATTTATATATGTGTATATATGTATGAGTATGTATTAGGTCATCCCATAAATAATGCAGTTTTTTAATACTTCTTTTATTTTTCAAAATTAAGATAGTTCTTTTTTAATCTAAAATATACTCTCCTTCATTTTCTACAATTCTCTTCCATCTATCTGTAAGGTCCCTCTTCCAAAATTCACTTGTCTGGGATGAAAAATACTCCTCCAGTACTGTTATGACCTTGTCTACAGAATTCATATTTTTTCCATCCAAATGATTTTGAAGACTCCAGAATAAATGATAATCAGATGGGGCAATGTCCAGCGAATATGGTGGGTGGGGCATCGTTTCCCATTCAAACTGCTTCAGTCTTTGGAATGTCATCCTCACTGTATGTAACCGTGCATTATCCTGATGGAAGAACACCTTTCATCTTGAAACCAAAGTTGGTTGTTTTTCTTCTAGCACTGACTTAAGCTGCTCACAGTAGATCTCCTTTGTTATTGTTTGGTTTGGGTTTAAAAGTTCAAAGTGGACTAAACCTTTCATATCCCACCAAACATATAACAGCATCTTACAGAGGTGAAGACCTTTTGCCTGGAGTTTCTCCTTTCCCTACTCACTGTCTTCAGTGCTTGACATTTTTACAGAGAACCCATTTCTCGTCACCAGTCACTATTCAGTTCAAGAAGGTTCATTTGTGCGATGTGACAGCAAAGAACAACACATGTTCACTCTCTGCATGCGATTAGACTTGGAAAGTTTGTGAGGAACCCATTGACCCAATCTACTGACTTTTCTGATGATATGCAGGTGTTGATGAATGGCTGCTATTTTCTCTCTGCTATTTTCTCAACAGTTGCGATGGGATTTTGTTCCAGGGTTTGCAGGACGTCCTTGTCAAGCTCTACAGATCTTCCTGGAGGAGACTTGTCTTCTAGGTTTTAGTTTCCGGCTTGGAATTTCTGGAACTACTGTTGACACTGGCTTATGCTTATTGTTTGATCCTCATATACTGCATTAATATTCCTCACACTTTCTGTTGCATTGTTGCCTTTATTGAACTCATAAAGCAAAATATACTGAATAAGCTTCTTTGTCACTTCCATTATGGCTTTGAAAAAATAAACTGTTAAAATCGAACTGCACTCTTCAAAATTTGCACTAAGAATAAGTACAAGGTAAAATTACTACCTGCTTTTAAAGTAAGTCGATGCAGGTAATTTATCCCATCCCCCTCCGACTTTTAGTATGCAATTGAAAAAGCTGCATTATTTATGGGATGACCCAGTATTTGTGTTTGTTTGTATATCTATATATGTGTGTGTATATCATCATCGTTTAACGTCCGCTTTCCATGCTAGCATGGGTTGGACGATTTGACTGAGGACTGGTGCAACCGGATGGCTACACCAGGCTCCAATCTAATTTGGCAGAGTTTCTACAGCTGGATGCCCTTCCTAGCGCCAACCACTCAGAGAGTGTAGACCACTCATATGCATATAATTAAAAAGTAATGTAATAATACATTATATTTTATTATAAACAATTAATATATTATGTTATAAACAATAATTATTTATGAATATATCAACGGCCAAATATGTTACTATATTTGGTATGGACATGTGGTGAGAATGGAGGAGGATAGCTGCGTGAAAAAGTGCCACACCCTAACAGTTGAGGGAACCCGTGGAAGAGGTAGGCCCAGGAAGACCTGGGCTGAGGTGGTGAGGCAAGACCTTCGTACATTGGGCCTCACCGAGGCGATGACTACTGACCGAGATCTTTGGAAATGTGCTGTGCGTGAGAAGACCCGGCAAGCCAAGTAAGATCGTTGCCAGTGCCCCTGGACTGGTTCTTGTGCGAGTGGCACATGAGATGCACCATTTTGAGCGTGGCCGTTGCCAGTACCGCCTGACTGGCTCCTGTAGGATTTTCGAGCGAGATCGTTGCCAGTGCCCCTGGACTGGCTTGTGCGGGTGGCACATAAAAGACACCATTTCGAGCGTGGCCGTTTTCGTGCGGGTGACACGTAAAAGCACCCACTACACTCTCTGAGTGGTTGGCGTTAGGAAGGGCATCCAGCTGTAGAAACTCTGCCAAATCAGACTGGAGCCTGGTGTTGCCATCCGGTTTCACCAGTCCTCAGTCAAATCGTCCAACCCATGCTAGCATGGAAAGCGGACGTTAAACGATGATGATGAAAATACATAGAAGAAGAGAAACGTTTATAATTATCAACAAGTCAAAATTATAACTAAGAGGGTTTCAAAACCCTTACATGTTTAGAAATAGCAGTCAAAACTGCTATAAAGCCATTTTTGCCACTCATATTATATGTATATGTGTAAACATATGTATAGCAAAACATAAGTTAGAAGTTATGCAACCATCTAAGGGATAGATGTATCTGTAGGCACTCCTGGTGTATTACCTTACTTTGTATAGTCTTAGCTATAAGGTAGACAGTAGTAGGTAATTTAAAAGTAAAAACCATATATAGAAAAAAAAAAAAAAGAAATGGAGCAATAATTAACAATAAGAAGTTGATCATTGGTATTAAAAGTTATTATTTAATTGTAGTTTAGAACCATTTACAGCTGTTTCTGCTTATCAAATCGGATTAAATTTACATTTACCTCGTTACATTTAACAAACATCTTGAGAATGACTTTAGAGGGCATCCGAAGGAGTTTGTCCCCACTTACTGCCCCATGCATCCAATGGAGGAAACTACAAACACATGGAACCCAACAAGTCACCAAAATGTAAGCCTAAAGACTTAACGAACTTTTTCCTTTTTTTCTTTGTCTTTTCCTTTCATTATCCTCTAAAGTCATTCTAAAGATATTTGTTAGATGTAACGAGGTAAATGTAAATTTAATCCGATTTGATAAACAGAAACAGCTGTAAATGGTTCTAAACTGCAATTAAATAATGACTTTTTAATACCAATGATCAACTTCTCATTGTTAATTATTGCCCCATTTCTTATCTTTTCTACATATGTATATACATATGTATGTGTATATCAAGTTGGTAGAACTTAACAGTAAATTTGACCCTACATTCAATATAGAGTCACACCATCAGTAAATGTTCTGCTGTTATTCTAAAACATGCTTAAAAATAATAACCTTATTTTAATGTGTGTGTGTATATACAATGGTTGGACAAATGAATGGAAACATCTTAAAATTTCAAACAAATTTATTTTAATATGGGGTAGGGACTGTCTTTGGCAGTAAGTACAGCTTGAATTCTACAAGGTATGGACTCGTACAAAGTTTGAATTGTTTCCAAAGGAATTTTTGTCCATTCTTCATCTAAAACAGTCTCCAGTTCTTGTAGTGATGATGGTGGAGGATATTGACTCCTTATTTGTTTTTCTAAAATGCACCATAAATGTTCAATAATATTGAGACCTGGGGACTGTGGTGGCCAGATAAGATGTTCAACTTCACTAGAATGTTCCTCTTGCCATTCAGTAACAACTTTAGCTGTGTGAATTGGTGCATTATCATCTTGAAAGATTGCATTTCCCTCCAGAAACAGTTCCGCAACCATAGGATGAATTTAATCAGATAAAATGCTTGAATAGTCTTGACTAATAATTCTGCCATGAAGGGAAACCATTGGGCCAGTGGATTTCCAAGATATAGCCCCCCAGATCATCACAGATCCTCTTGCATGTTTAACAGTTGGAAGAAGGCAGTCTGGGTCAAATGCTTCTTTTGGTTGTCTCCGCATGTATACTTGGCTGGTGGTTGGAAATAAAGTAAAGGATGACTTGTCCGAGAAAATAACATTCTTCCACTGCTCCAGGGACCAATTCTGTAGGTTTTTACTCCACTCTAAATGCTTTGCAATGTTTGTTTTTGAAAATAGTGGTTTTCTGATTGCAGCCCTCCTGTGAAATCCAGCTTTGTGCAGCTCCCAGTGAACAGTTTTTGTGGAAACTGGGTTCTCGAGGTGGTCATTAAGCTCTGCAGTAATTTTGGGAACTGTACTTTTGTGATCCTTTCTAACAATTCGCATAAGAGTCTGACAGTCCCTATCTGAAAGTTTGGGTTTTCTTTTGGAGTTTTGTTTCAACGAGGAGGTATTTCCTTCTTTCTCAAAGGCTGTCATTACTTTCAAGACAGTATTTCTTGATACACCAAACATTTTGGCTGTTTTCGTTACACTAGCGCCTGCCATACGAGCACCAACAATTTGACCTCTTTGAAAGTCCGATAGATCTGTCATTTTAATAAATTTTAATTACCTTTTTCTGATGATATCCGAAAAGAAACAGCAATTTTAGCAAAATATATTAAGCAACACTAATAATAAATAAAAAAAAACATAAAAATAAACAAGCTTTTGATGGTTTTATAGATATTTCAAAATTATACTGTTATGACGCTTGGTGTTTCCATTATTTTGTCCAACCCTGTCTGTGTGTGTGTGTGTGTATATATATATATATATATATATATATATATATATATATATATATATATATGGGGAAAAAAAATGAAATTCACAAGACTCTTTATTCACTACCATTGTTTCAACCCATCATGCACCCAGTACCTTGCAGGTGGGATGTTGCACAAACAATTGTGGTGCATCATAGGAACAGACTTGTTGAAAGGTAGCTTGTTTTTTATTTGCCATTTCACTTATTTGTACAACGATCCATTTGAGTAGTTGTGGTTTTCTATGCATCTATACAATGAACTCTAATGCAAAGGAATTCCTGAAGTAAATCAAGTGGGATATATCTCCACACTATTTATGACATTAGGTAGCTGAATACTGTGAATGGTCTTTAATAGCATACTACAAGGTGTATAACTGAATGTAAAATTATTACCTATATAAAGGGTGGCCCAAAAGTAGGTTTACAGTTATCACGTAGGCATTCAAATTTCTTTTAAAACATTTTATTACATTTAAATTTTTATCTTACAATTAACTAAATTAGCATAGAATAATGGTTTCATATTTTTTTATAATTAAAATCTAAACTCTTAATATATGAATGCGAAAGAGATAGTTGAATAACTGTAAACCTACTTTTGGGCCACTCTGTATGTGTGTCTGTATGTGTGTGTAATAGTTGCAGGCATGGTTATATTAGTGCAGGTGTGGCTGTATGGTAACAAGTTTGCTTTTCTACCACATGGTTCTGTGGCATGTTGGGTAAATGTCTTCTGCTATAGCCCTATGCTGACCAAATCTCGTGAGTGGATTTGGTAGATGGCAACAAAGATCTTCATATGTGTGTGTGTGTGTGTGTGTCTTTGTCTCTGTTTGTTCCCTACCCACTGCTTGATAATTGATGTTGGTGTGTTATGTCCCTGTAACTTAGTGGACCAGCTAAGGAAACTGATAGAATAAGTACCCAGCTTTAAGAAAAAATAAGTACTAGGGTCGATTCATTAGATTAAAGTTTTTCAAGGCAATGCCCCAGTATGGCTGCAGTCTAATGACTGAAACAAGTAAAAGATATATGCATATGTGTGCATGTATGTGTTCCTGTCATCTTGCCTTGACATCATGTGATAGTTTAAACAAATGTAAGAATCATGCAGGCAGTGTCCTTCACTCATCTTTGGAAATATGTTTGGTCATGGGGAAGTATTACCTTGCTTGGAAACTAGTTAGCAGTAACAACAGGAAGGGCATCTAGCTACAGAAAATCTATCTCAACAAAATTCCATTCAATCCATGCAAGTATAGAAAAGTGGATGTTAAAAACAATAATTATGATATATTTAATGTATTGTTTGAAAAAAAGAATAATCAACAGTCTGAGTGAAAACGACAAGTCACCTGTAATAAGTGTTGTGCTTCAAGGTACAGTTCTAGGACCACTGTTATTTATCGTCACCCTATCTGGAATAAACTCGCATATTCTCAGCCAATTTAATGAGTTATACCAACAACAAAAGTATCAACGGCTACCCAATCTGCAGAAAATTTTGTCAGGTTCCAGAATGAGCTAAATCTCATCTATTGATGGGCAAATGCAAATATAAAATTCAGTGCATGAAAATTTCAACTTCTTTATTATGGTATTAACAGCACAATACAAATTATTTGACACCAGATAACACAATTCAAAGCTCTGATAAAATACTGGACTTATGAGTAATGTCATATGACACATCTTTCATCAGACACATGACTGACTTGACCTTTAAATGCAGTCATCTCATAAGATGGATCCTTAGAACCTTCATAACAAGAGAATCAGTAGTTATTCTGATGCTATGGCTAACTTAGTTTTGAGTAGAGTTCACGCTTTGGTCTCCAAACGCATCTGGTCTTATAGATGGGTTACAAAGAATGTTCACTCATAAAATAACTTTGGCTAAAGGACTTAATTACTGGAAACATCTCTGCTCCCTTGAGTTACGTAGAAAGAAGTATGTTGTTCATATATGAATGATCCTGAGCAGTCACATTCCAAATTTGGCATTAAAGAAAACTTTTATGCAAGAACTAATAGACACTGTCAGTTTTTACAAATACCACCTTCAAAATCATGAGCAAGGACACTATACTGCAACAATTTGATATTTAGAGGCTCTCAGGTGTTCAACTTCCTACTTAAAGAAACCAGAAACATAAAAGGGACTTTGATCGGTTACACTGATGGAAGATTGGCTGCTATTAACTCAATTATAGACCAACTTCTAGTCATAAATCTTCAAAACTGAAAAAAAAAAGTAATAAATAAATAAATAAACAAAAGTAAAAATAGGTATTGCTCCAGCATGACTGCAGTCCATTGACTGAAAGCACCAAATAAAAATAAAAGAATATGTGTATTATGTGTATATTCATATGTGTATATATGTATGTGCACATATATGTTTATATGTATGTATTTATTGTGTGTGTGTGTGTGTGTGTGTGTGTGTGTGTAATGTTCTACACTCATATCTAACTAATATATTTGATCAAGTTTAATTGCAGTTTCAAAGTTTGAACAAAAAGTTTTCTTTAATGTTTAAACATGTAAATTTCTTTGAAATAACATTTTTCCATAGTTTCTTTCAAGTTGTTTGGCTTGTTTGAAATAAAAACATTTGGTGCTTTATGTTCTAATAAATTTAATGTATAATGAAATGTGACATCTGGTTTGTCTCAAAGTGATAAAATTATGGTTTCCTAGTAACTTTAATTCCTGAATTAGGCATATATTTTACTGCTTTATGTTCTTCGACTTTAATTGACATCTTCCTTTGCTGATATTCTGTATATGATGATGACTATGACATGGCTTGTTCCTTCAAGAAATTTCACTTTTGATTTAATTAATTAATTCCTATTTGTTTTCTTATTTCTCACTACAATGAAACAAATAATATTGATGTTTATAGTAGCTTTGCTTTTGCTGAATTAATTTTATGAAAATTTTCTGATAATTTTCATTTAATTTTCCTTTTAAAGAAGTATTTCATTTTTAGATAATTACTAATTGCCTTCAAGTATGAAAAATTCTTCCAACTTTATTATTCTGAAACATTATTTAGATTTCTCTTATAAACTGACTATTTGAAGTATATATGCTTTCTTAATAATTCATGCTTAAGCTATAGTAAGCAATTTGGTTACTTTCTGTGAGGGCTAAATTATATTATTCTCTGTTATGCTCTGTAGAGTATAACTGAGTAAAACAATGAAATATTTTTTAGATTAATTATGTTTATTTTATGCTCCATTTGTTTGTTTGTCTCTTTTCCTTCCTTCTTCCTCCTCCTCCCCCTCCTCTGTGCATTTAATACAGAGAACACTATGTTCAGCCACTAAATCTGGGTAGGGAACCAGCTTTGTTCCTATGGTACATCTCCAGATTCTGTTTTAGTGATTACCCAACATAACACTCACCTTTAGCAAAAGACTGCTTTGGAAATGTGATTATTTTGCATTAAACTGTTTTTCCATGTAGGAAAAGAGTTCTGTATTGGGCATCATGTCCTACCATGATCTTACATATTTTGAGGAAACTATCTAATTGTTTTAGCTGCCTACAGGGTCCACGATTCTGCAACATACAATAGTGTAGTTACTTTGAATCTTTGTATACAGTGAAATGTCTGAATCATCTTAAGCTGATTTGTCAGCCTGCCAAAATGAACACTTACTTTGCCAAGTCTAGAGGAATTATTGAGATCCATAGTTGGTGTACTGGACACTGTGCCATCCGTATCGGTAAAATCCTCCACCACTTCTGGTATATTTCCATTGATTTTGATTTCCAGATTACTCGGGAAGCATTTAAGTTTAGGTCTGGTTTCGTACCCGAGTCCAGTCTTTATGATGACTATGAGATCCAAGTTCTTTGCATTAACAGAGAAGCAGTTTGAGATTCTTTGAATATCTTCAAGAGTATGGGTAACAAAAGCACTGTCATTAGCAAAGAGCTGCTCACACAAACATTTCCGAAATCTTTGTTTTAGCATGAAGTCATTCAAGGTTGAAAATGTTAAAAATGTTACTTGCAACAGATTAGTGTTTTTCTGAAAGTTGTATCAAGCATACTTGAGAAGCACATACTGAATAACTTTGGAGCAAGGACATAGCCTTGCTTGACACCATTTGTCACAGTGAAAGATTCAGCTATGGTTCTATTTTCAACTTGCATCCCATTGTGAAAGGATCTGGTGATCTCAACAAAACAAGACATCTGATGTTAAAGAAACCTTTTCACATGATGTATGTTGTCAAGTGCCTCAATAAAATCATTGAAAATAAAGAAGAGATCAAGACCTTGCTTTTTGATCCTTGGTTCTTTTGAAGTTTGTGAAGACTGAAAATCAAATCAGTTGTTCTTTTGTTTGGTTGAGGATTCATTGAAAAAGTCATTCATTGAGTCACTTCAGGTGTATCTTGGTAATAATGTTCCCAGCAATTTCTCCTGTAGAAGTGAACTATATTTGCATCTTTGAAATCTTGTGGAACTGATTTATAATTGAGGATTTATTCTTATCATTGGAGATTTTTGAACATGGGATCTTTGAGTTTTTGTACATTGGAGCATAGGCTTTGGTTTGAACTTGATTGGGTGTTGCATTTTACTAAATGCTATTGAATCTCAAAAAAGATGTCTTCTACTCTGCTACATGTAAATTTTTCTACAGAAAAAAGACATAATTAGAACTGCTGATGACTTCGACAAATTATTATCTGCAGAAAATCCCAGTAAAGACATTGCATTACAGAATCTTGTAAAAAAAAAAAAATCACGATGCATGAACCATATGGTAACACTCATACTGCTTTTTCTTGTATGGAAAATGGAATATGCTCAACAACTTTGCAAAAGAGCTTCTGAGATATTGCATAATAAAATTAGAGTACAAGTTAGATGACATTCTCTAGACAGTAGCAATGTAGTGTGGAACTATGCCTTTCCACTGAAGAAATTCTGTGTACATATATCTGGAAGTATGTTTATATGTCAAAAGTATCAAATGTATTTTTAAGTATGTCTACAAAAGTTATGACTGCATTGCAGTGTTGCTTACTAACAAACAACAAAATCAGTTGCCTTAAAATGATGAAATTAAGTCTTACCTGTCCTGGATGTACAGGGGTTGGACAAAATAATGGAAACACCTTAAAATTTCAAATAAATTAATTTTAATATGGGGTAGGACTGCCAAAGGCAGTAATTACAGCTTGAATTCTACGAGGTATGGACTCCAGTTCTTGTGGTGATTGATAATGGTGGAGGATATCAACTCCTTATTTGTTTTTCTAAAATGTACCATAAATGTTCAATAATATTGAGATCTGGGGACTGTGGTGGCCAAATAAGATGTTCAACTTCACTAAAATGTTCCTCCTCGTGCCATTCAGTAACAACTTTAGCTGTGTGAATTGGTGCATTATCATCCTGAAAGATTGCGTTTCCCTCCAAACAGTTCCGCAACCATAGGATGAATTTGATCAGATAAAATGCTTGAATAGTCTTGACTATTAATTTTGCCATGAAGGGAAACCATTGGGCCAGTGGATTTCCAAGATATAGCCCCCCAGATCATCACAGATCCTCCTGCATGTTTAACAGTTGGAAGAAGGCAGTCTGGATCAAATGCTTCTTTTGGCTGTCTCCACACGTATACTTGGCAGGCGGTCAGAAATAAGGTAAAGGATGATTCATCCGAGAAAATGATATTCTTCCACTGCTCTAGGGACCAATTCTGTAGGTTTTTTCTTCACTTTAAAACGCTTTGCAATGTTTGTTTTTGAAAGTAGTGGTTTTCTGATTGCAGCCCTCCTGTGAAATCTGGCTTTGTGCAGATCCCGGAAAACAGTTTTTGTGGAAACTGGCTTCCCGAAGTGGTCATTAAGCTCTGTAGTAATTTTGGGAGCTGTACTTTTGTGATCCTTTCTAACAATTCGTGTAAGAGCCTGACGGTCCTTATCTGAAAGTTTTGGTTTTCTTCTGGAGTATAATTTTGACGAGGGGGTTTTTCCCGCTTTCTCAAAGGCTGTCATTACTTTCGAGACAGTACTTTTTCATACACCAAACATTTCGGCTGTTTTCATTACACTAGCGCCTGCCATATGAGCGCTAACAATTTGACCTCTTAGAAAGTCTGATAGATCTGTCATTTTAATGAATTTTAATTACCTTTTTCTGATGATATCTGAAAAGAAACCGCAATTTTAGCAAAACATATTAACCAACACTAATAATAAATAAAAAAACAAAAATAAACAAGCTTTTGACAGTTTTATAGATATTTCAAAATTATGATGCTATGATGCTAGGTGTTTCCATTATTTTGTCCAAAGGTGTTTCTATTATTTTGTCCAACCCCTGTATGTCTCATCCCCCTGAAGTCCTTTGGGAGTTATTCTGTATAAATTTACAATAATGATAATCTATGGTTTAATGTTTTAAATGATACAATGATGTAATAATTATACTGGTACAATAGTGTTGTTTCTTTTCTTGATTTATTCATTTTCTTAATCATATTCTTTATATAAAGTTAGATGTATATAAAATATGTATTTAAAAAAATAATCTTTATACTCATCTTTCTACCTACAGGTAATAAATTACTTGAACAAAATTGTGTTAATATATAAATAAATGTGATTGTTTTAGTTGTTAACAGCTGTAGGATTTCCATGGACCTATATTCAGCATATTGAGATTTGTGAAAGTGCTTTGAACATAGTCATACCATAGCAGAATACTATTATAGATAATGTCTTTGATTTTATTCCAGAGTTAAGATTGTTTAAAATGTTTGCTACATACATTATTCCTTTAACACATTTTCAATAATTTTGAAATCAATGGAAAAGCAAAGCAAAGTGGATCAGTATTTTCTCATGGACAATTGTATGTAGCTCTTCGTAGAATGTGTTCACTTCTTGATGAAAAGATAAAAATAATGGATAATAACTCTCAAGTGTTTAATCATGAATATAGTTTTCTCCTACAACTACACTATCAATACTACCTATGTGAACTTTACACCATCTCAAGAATCAAGTGCATTTGAAAAGCTATAATTTCAGAAGAAATTATATATTTCATGGTTCCCTATAATCTTCCATCTATCTTAATATTCTAGAAAAATAACTGAAATTTTCACAGATGCTGCTAGTGTATATAATTGTTGTAGCTTCTGTTAATTTTGGAATACGGTATACATTAATTATGTTTTTTCTTTAAACTTTCTCAATAAAGCTAGATAACACAAAGGAATAGATTTGTCATCCTGACTATGTAAATTATATTTGCTGTGGACTTGGATGACAATTCTTTACTGAAATGACTTCTCTTTGGATCTCAGTTCATATTTTAAAAAGCTCAAATAAAAAAAAAGATATTAACACTTGATTATAATGTTATTTTGCCATATCTGTTAACAAGTGTGAAGGCCAGTCTAACAAATATTGAATGCCATTTCATCACAGTCTTAGTGATAACTCACTCTGTTTGCAATCAAATTTCAGTCACTTTGTTGTGAAATTGATAAATCATCTCCAGTTGTAATTATTAAATCATTTCCAGTTGTAATTATTAAATTCAGTAAAATTTTCTTTTACTGAAGGAATGACATGGATTATGTGGAAATTTGCCCCAAAAAAACAAAACAAAAAACAAAGGCATGTTATCTTCAGATGACGACATCTTTGTCTTCAACTATATAATACAGCAATCATGATTGGCCAATTGCATTATCAGAGTCATCATACTCATGTGATGCTGCTACCGATAGGCTAAACATATAACTTCTCTGAAAATGTGGAAAGCAAGAAATAGTAGAAAATTTTTGTTTTTTACAGGTTACTATGCAACTTTTATTGGCAGGGATTAACAGTTTTGAGACATATATGATATTTCATGAATCATCAAATGTGAATTAAGTTATGTATGAAACAACTGTTTAATGGCCTCAGCGATATGGGGTTAATATTAAATTAGTCTTAAGGCAACAAGCTGACAGAATTGTTACCATGCCAGGCAAAATGCTGCTAAGCATTTTGTCTGTCTTTATGTTTGAGTTCAAATTCCTCATAGAAACATGGTTCTTGACAGAATTACTCTATGTATGCACAATAATGAAAGTAAGGAGGCATGATACTTTAGCATAATGGCTGTAGGAAATTATTAATTTGACAGATGTAAATTTCACTATGATATAACGAGTTGTTGTTTCATACATGTTCTCTAATTATTAGGAAGTTGAGCAAAGACAAATAAATGTTCTGCCATCATTAGATGACACTGTTTCTGATCTTCCCCTTAATCACATAACTCAAAATAGTAGCCTAGTCCATCTAGCTGCCAATGCCTATCATGAAGAGATGAGTTGGACTTCAGCAATGTTAAAAAAAATAAAATAAAAAAAAACACCAGAAATAAGTAAGCTTCTATAAATTTGTAAATTATCGATAAGCTGTGTTATTCCAGTTTAACCCGTTAGCATTCAGATTATTCTGTCTAATGCATTATTTATTTATTACCATTGTTTTGAATTAATTGTGTATTGTCTGATAGCTTTGAGATTTTTATGAGGTAGCTATTAAATTTTGGAATGATATTGTAGGATAGGTGTGAGGGGCCACATCTGGCAAATTTGAACATAAAACAGGTAGAATATTTTGGCCGGATATGGCTGGTTTAAATGCTTAAAGGGTTAAATGGAATCAAGTACTTTGTTTCAATTTTAATTTTCTTTATGTGATTCTAGTTGATTTCATTGTGTAATATTTTGCCTAAAATATTTCTTTTATATAGCCAATGGAAACAAACAATAATTTAGCACAATTCCGCCCTCGTACAGGGAAAACGGCTAATGCACCACTTCTGCTGGAAATTGAAGTTTATCTCCATTTACTGGTGGTTATACATCTCATTGATGTGAAGAAATATGATGAGGTAAGGTTTGTGTATGTGTGTGTTAAAGATCCTTTCTTTGCTAGGCAAATAAACAAGAGCTAGTTTTGCATTGAAATATTTTAGTTGGAGAAGATAATTTAAAATTTGTGTTAGAGAAGTTGCTTTATCTTTAAAAGTAATTCAAAGCAGAAAATTTTTCATTTTAATAGATGCAATTTTTAAACTACTAAATTTAACAAAAAACTTAATTGATCATTGCAATAGAACAACTAAGAGATAAAGTGAATGATTATCTTCCAGTTTTATTAGATTGTGAAATTCTTTTCTACATGAGGTTAAAGAATGTCATTCAGTTTGAAAAACTTTGGTTGGTAAATATGTACAAGGTTGCAAATTTAGGATTTTTTTTTATTAGTTAAAATGTATGTAAGTTTCTTGAAATAAAGAGAAATATTTGGTTCTCAAACATCTGAATTTCACTCTAAGTTTTGTTTTCTTTCCTAGGGTGTAAAATGTGTTGATTTATTAATGACCAAGATCACCTCTCAAAATCGCCGCTCTCTCGATATGTTAGCAGCAAAATGTTATTTCTATTACTCTAGAGTCTATGAGTTAACAGACCAACTAGACAAAATTCGCACGTAAGTACATTTTCTCGACTATATCTCATGTTGAAACATATTTCTTGTATTATGAAATCTAATTCTCATATTTGCTCTCCATGTTGCCATGGGCTGGGTGATTCAATGGAATCTGATCAGCCAGAGGACTGCATGATGCTCAAATATTTGTTGTGAGATGTTTCTATTACTAGATGCCTTTTCTAATGCTAGTCTCTTTACAGAGTGTACTGGGTGCTTTTTTTTTTGTGGCACCAGCTCTAGTGAAGTTGTCTAGCAACTAACAGAGTAATCACTATTGGAGGAATCAGTGTTGAAGGAACAAGGGGAAGGGAAGAGATTAGTGTCACTGATTAGTGAGAAAGGGATGGACAGAGTAGTAAGGGTGTAGAGATGGGTTGTTTACAGGGACTGTCTCACATTGATATAGTATGGGTGAAAGGTGAAGGCAGGAACATGAAAGGTGTGGAGTTCATGGGAGGGGTAACTAGTGGGATGAGAGGTGGTGGAAAAGTTGTTATGGGAAGGATAGCAGGAGGAAAAGAAGAAGAGAGAGTGACAGTTAAGTGAGCAAGCCTTGCAAATGGTGAGATGAAAGATGATTGATAGGGTGATGATTTAGAGGGGCAGAGAGATAGGTGGAAGGAGGTGGGAACTTGGTTGTATGGAGATGGACCAATAGTCTCTTATACATAGGTCTAGAGAAGGATGAAGGAAGGTAGAGTAGTGGGGCGAGGGCAGCATGTGAGGTAATCAGTCACTCTTTGTGAGCTTTTTAAGTGGTGGATGGGCATGAGTGGTAGTGGAACAAGGAAATGAGTGAAAGTGGGAGAAGGATCAACCAGTAGATAAATGAGGTGGTCAGGGGTACAAAGGGTGGCAGTAAATGTACAAATATCATTGTCTTCATCATTTATGTCTGTTTTCCATTCTAGCATACGTTGGTTGGTTTGATAAGAGCTGGTAAGGCTGGGGACCATACCAGGTCCCATTGTCTGTTCTGACATGATTTCTATGGCTGGATGCCTTTCCTAACACCAACCACTTTACAGAGTGTACTGGGTGCTTTTTATGTGGCACCAGCACTGGTATCACTTCTGCTGTGGTGATCAGATCTTCTTGAGTTCAGCAAGGTGCCAGATAACTTGGTCCTTTGTCATCTCTTTTGCAAGGCTCAGTGTCTTGAGATTGACATTTATACATGCACATGCTTACATATACCCAAATACAGTCACACACACACACACACACACGCATGGCCAAAAAGTCTTTTATCAACACTAAACTTCAAGCACTCTAATAAGTAGCTTACTTCAGTCTGTCCCTTGTGCTTGTGCACTCATCAGATACTTGATATCACAACATAATTTGGCGTGAACTTGTCAGGAGACAAGTTGTATTTTGTGCACTTGGAATCACTCTGAAAATGGAGAGCCAGAATGAATTTTATCAGCACCTCATGCTTTTTTATTTAAAAAAATGCAAAAAAGTGGCAGAAACCTGCAGGTCAATATATGCTCTGTTTGGAGAGAATGCTGTGATGGAATGTGTGTGTGTGCCAGAAGTGGTTTTCAAGATTTTGATCAGGAAATTTTTTAGTTCAAGATGCACCTCACTTTGGCCAGCCAACTGAGATTAACAGCAGCACCAACCCCCATTATAAAGTGAAGATGATTACAGATATTCCCTAAATATCTAAAATGAGTGTTGAAAACTGTCTGTTTCAACTTGGTTATATTAGTAGGCTTGATGTTTGGGTCCCACATCAACTGAATGAAGCTAACTTCACCAGTCAGATTTCAATCTGTGACTTGTTGCAGAAACATGAAGAAAATGATCTTGTTTTGTAGGGAATAGTGGCAGAGGATGTAAAATGTCTGTAAGCAATATGAAGCACATGATCATGGGAAAAGTGTGGCAAATAACCACAAACAACCTTCAAAGTAGAGCTTCACTTGAAGAAGGTTATGCTTTCAATTGGTAAGATTGGAAAGTTGTTATCTTTTATGAGCTTCTTCCCATTGACAGGACCATCAATTCAGATACATGCTGTTACCAGCTGGATAAATTAAATGCAGTAATCCACCAGAAGTGTCCAACATTTGCTAATCATAAGGGTATTTCCTTTCATCATGACACTGTCAGATTGCAAAATTCTTTGTTGATGTGGAAGAAGTTACTGGGGTTTGGTTGGGAAATTTTGCTACACCCTCCATACTCATCTGATCTTGTGCCTTCAGATTTCCACATGTTTTTGTTTTTTCAAAATTCATTGAATAGTTTTGAAGAGGATATAAAAATTCACTTGGAAGAGTTTTTACCATTAAATACAAGACATTTTTTTGAGCAGTGAATAATGGACTTATTTGCCCACTAGATGGCAGAAGATACTGGCATGAAGTGATAATTACATCATTGATTGAATAAATCACTAAAACAAACTTTTTGGCCAACCCAATATACATGATATATTTGGAGAACAGCTTTTGTTTTATGCATGTTACATTAAATATGCAGCTATGTTCAAGTTTTATCTCTGTTTTAGATTTTTCATATTATTAGTTTCTATAATTGGTTTGGAACAATACTGCTCCTAAATCCATATTTGATGTTGTTTCCAGACCTTCACTGTCTCATTTTCAAGCTTTGTAAATATTTGGCATCTGTGTTGTCTCTTTATATATTGGTTGAACTTGTTTAGACTTTTCTGCCAAAGATTACTTGATCATTTGCTCCATCCATCATGTTAATTTTTCCATATGTTTGGAAGCTCTAAATCGTGGTGATCAGTTTTCTCGAGAAATAAAGTGTTAGCAGACATATGCTTCCAGAAGAGTGCAGTTTCATCAACTTTGTATACTTCATCTGGTGTGTTTTCCCCTTCTCCACTTGCTTTCCTCATCTGCTCTGGATAATTAGTTGCAGCCTCTGTGTCAGCACTGGTAGCTTCACCAATCATTTTTATATTATGCAAATGCTTCTTAACCCTTTAGCATTTCAATTACTTTGTCAATTGTAATGCTTATTCATTCACATTGTTTTTCATTAATCATGCATTATCTTGTAGCTTGGTGATTTTGATGATGTGATTGTTTATTTTTTTAATGACATTGTAGGGCAGGTGTGAAAGACTAGATCTAGCCATCTTAAACATGAAACAGGTAGAATATTTTGGTCGGATATGTTCGGTTTAAATGCTAAAGGGTTAAACTATTCAAACCAGCTTTTACTAAGCAGACAAGTTCTTTTCATTAGAAGTTTCACTTTCCTTTTTCTGCAAATCAGCAATCAAACTTTTGACTGCTTTTTTTCTTGAATTGCCATCATACTTATTGGCACGTTATGTCAAGTATGATCCTTGATCCCTATACTCAAGAGCCATTCCATTTTAAGCATACCATTAGATTTTATGATTAAATAAGCTTTGAATAGTTAATGAAGTATCTTCTTGAGCACTTGGCTAATTTTTGTGTATTGTTCTCACTGTAGAAGTTGCAAGTTTTAATGTTTTGGTAATGTGGCTGATTGTTTTCTGCTGCATCAAATCTTTTTAAAACATCATCTTTAATATCTAATTTAATCTCTTTATGATTACTTTTCTCACTACTGGCTTCAGATCCACTTGATGGCTTCTTTTGAAACATCATGATTTGTAGGTAAATCTGACAGCACCAGTGTTTTGTGAGAGCGAAAAAATGTGGAACTACTCTCATGGATGTAACAATAGAAATGAGATGAGGAAAAGATTAAGGAGTGCAGTGGGAGGAAGTACTGTATGATTACAGTTATGCAACCCCTTTCCACCTTGTACCTTTGACTTAAACTGTAAGAACTCTACCACAGGCACACACTTCTCTGCATTGACATACAACATATTTAGCTAATATTGATTCTGTTATTGTTGCTGCCAGCCTCTGTCACTACCAGTTATGTTACATTTGATTTACCTTTGTTGAGTAGCCATATATTTTCTGTACTGCAAGACACCTGTTTCTGTCTCTAGATTACACTCTTCCCTCTCATCACCTGGCACAATGCCACCTCACTCCTCAGTACTACTCACTGTTTAGTTGAGTGGGGTCTTGTCTTGCAAGTTACTTGGTGACTTTGCTGATTGTGATGTCACAAAAAGAAAAAAATCACACAGTACACAATGTAAAGTGGTTAGTGTTAGGAAGGGCATCTGGCCATAGAAACCATGGCAAGGCAGACAGTTAGGTTTGTACAATCTTCTGGCCTGCTAGTTCCTGTCAAACCATCCAACCCATGCCAGTATGAGAGGTGGATGATAAATGCAAATGAGGATGATGATGATTAGGACCAACTCAATAATTCTGTTAACAATTTTATAGACTTGTGATTTAATATTTGATATTTATTTGTATATTAATCAGTTCATTTCAAGTTAAAACTGGTGGAGCTAGGAAGAATATTTGTTTGTATTCTAAAAAAGAATAGAAAAAAATCAGCATTTAACCCTTTTGATAGCAACCTGCCTCAGACTGCCCTCAAGTCCTATGATACAAACCTTATGTTTTAAAGTGATTTAGATTAAAACCACCCTTCAGAACTTTTCATATTAATTTATATTCCAGATACCAGCTTAATAACAACAAACTTCTTTTACTAAATTCTTCATGATTTTCAAAATTAGTTGAATCGGAGGCAGTTTATTTTAACAAAAATATAGTAACAAAAGGGTTAAGGTTTTATCTATGTTCAGAATTTCAAGTAACTTGAGAGTTTATGCAGGTAGTAGCAATATCTACCTTCAGTTTTCATCTAGGCTGTATTGTTAAATTAGTAGAATGGCTTTGATTCAAAACAAGAATTGATAATCCAAAAACAATGTTCTTACACTCAAGCAAGATGCGTTTTCTTGGAATATAGAAGAATTAGATGGTCATTTTGGTTTACTGATATAGAACTGGATGGTTGTGTTGTCAGCATAACAGTTATTGTTAGCCATACACCATCTTCCATTGAGCATGCCTGTGACCAAATATATTCCAAACATGACCATTATGTCTGTCTTATTTTGGCAAGTATATTGTTGTTTTTAAGATTACATTACTTGTCTTCTTTTTTTTTTTAATATTGTAGAGTTTGTTATATGAAAGGTTTGTTGGGTTTAGCTGATATTTTTAGCAAATTTGAATAACTATGTTGGCTTAGGTTAATACTTTCTAATTGATTTGACATAATAGTGTATAGAGCTGGTGTTATCTAACATGTTCATTGAACAGCAAGGAGTTGGGTAGTTTGTTTGACCAAATGATATGAGACCGTAAAAGCTATGTGCATTATTAGTGGACCTTGAGCAGCAGTCAGTATCTTGTGTACCACATTTTATAGTTTTCCAAACAATATAGTAGGTTGATAATAGATCCGACTTTCTGAAATCCATGCTACTGAGTGGGGAAGAGTAAGATAAGTTCAGTGTTAATTATTGTCTTCAAATTCATAATCAGTAGAATGTCTGACTTAATTTTTACTCCTAAGTAGAATCACTTTGCAGACAACTTTCTGAAAAGTATGAATGTTACCTATTTTTTTTTTACATAAATGCGTATGTTTACTTGCCAGTAGGAACATGAGAAAGGGAAAATTTAATTAAGAAAATGCTAGATACTTCAGGGGCATACTGTTTGAAGTTAATGACTGATATGAGCTTTTAAGTTAGTATTTATAATTGATTATTTGGGAATCTGTAGATTTGTTGGGTTTAGGAAATAGTAAATTTGTAAGACTTAGCACCTAAAAAAGTTGATAATTAGTCGTCTGCGTCCACTTAACCCTTCATCAGAAGATTTGGTGGGAAATGTAACTTTTAGAGCTTGAAGGAATACTCAGTTATTCTGAATAAGAATTTTTAATAGTTATTTTATTGCTTTTCATGAATTTCATATTATTGATTTTTCTTGTTTTAGTTTTCTTCATGCTCGACTACGTACAGCTACTTTGCGATCTGATTTTGAAGGCCAAGCAGTGTTGTTGAACCTTTTACTGAGAAATTATTTGCATTATAACTTGATAGAGCAAGCTGATAAACTTGTATCAAAATCTGCATTTCCTGATGGAGCTGCTTCAAATAATGAACTGGCTCGATTCCTCTATTATTTAGGTGAGTAGATGAAATCATTTATATCATGCTTTTTTATTATTATTATTATTATTATTGTTCGTAGGTGGTAAGCTGGCAGAATCGTTAGCATGTCAGGCAAAATGCTTTGTGGCATTTTGTCCATTGTTATGTTCTGAGTTCAAATTCCAATGCGGTCAACTTTGTCTTTCATACTTCAGGATCGATAAAATAAGTACCAGTTGAACACTGGTGTCTATGTAGTTCCCCCATATCTGCTGGTCTTGTGCCAAAATTTGAAACCATTATTATTATCATCATCATCATCATTACTACTGTTCTTACTATTATTGATGTTAAACTGTTCTAAATAGATCTCTATTGTTTATAGATATTAATAGTTTTATAGATATTAATAGGTATTTCAAAATAGTTTAATGTCTCACATTTTTGTGATCAAATCTCACCTGGTTTAACTTTGCCATTTGTTCTTGTGGGCAGAAAATAAGTACCATTGATGTACAAGAGTTACATCAATGTATTATTCCTGTCCTAATAAAGAAGGATATTGTACCAAGAAGTGATACCAATTAATCAAAGACTGTATATTTACCATTCCAGGACCTCCTATACTGGCGAAGCCTATCTTTTATTCACCTTTGTTTCTTAAAATACCAACAGTGTATTGAAGTCATATTAAACAATCTTACAAAGTTCTGTTTCTAAGACAAAAAAAGAAAAAAGCTGTTGTATTTCTGTACTTTAAATACTGCAAAGTTTTAGGTTTTGTTTTCATATCAGTATGGAGTAGCAAAAGAAAATGAATACCAGCAATATATTCAGGTTAATTCACTTGATTTTCTATTGTTAATTGTAGACACTCGTACATATTAGAAACCATCATTAATAACTATATACAATGACTGAGTGGATAATATAGACTTCTTGGTCCTGGATTATGAATCTGTATTCTGTTTCTGGTAATGTGTTGGATCCTTTATCTATACATTTAAATTTAATTACCTATTCCTTCATTTTTATTTAACTCTCTGAGTGGTTGGCGTTAGGAAGGGCATCCAGCCGTAGAAACTCTGCCAAATCAGATTGGAGTCCTCAGTCAAATCGTCCAAGCCATGCTAGCGTAGAAAACGGACGTTAAACGACGATGATGATGATGTGTTACAAAATAACAAATTTGTAGAGGCAAGGTATAATCAGTTAAATAAACTGTAGTACATACGTGGTTTTTACTAACCATTATTGGATTTGAAGGCAATTCCTCAGAACCTGTGGAATTTGAACAGAGTAATGAAACTAAATACTGATTTTTTTTTTGTCCAGTCCCATATATTTGGTAGGGAGCTATTCAGTAAGCATTTGTTGAATTCTGTTACCCTGTTTCAAATGTCTAAATTCTTTGCTTTCTTTCAAAAGATGTTTTTATTGGAATCATTGTTTGGAGAAAATTGTTGAATCTTGTTTCTTTAATCTATAGTTATTGATATAATTATAGCATCAATTTTGAATAGAAAATTTTAGTTTATATGAAATAACTTTGAGACTAAACAGAATGCAGTGTACTATGAGTTTACTGTCTTGTTCCTAACCAGTTCTTACCCTCTTCCTGTGTATATTCTGCAGGTTTTGTTTATACATTTGACGTTTCCAGTTACATTAGTATATCATTCTTAATTCCCTCATAGTAAAATTACATTGTTATAAAAATTCAATTAAAAATAGATTATTGCCTAATTACAATAAGCATTTGTTTTTATATTGATGTTATGACTTTTTTTAGGACGTATCAAAGCAGCCCAACTAGAATACACTGATGCTCACAAAAAACTGAATCAAGCAATTAGGAAAGCCCCTCAACATACTGCTGTAGGCTTCAAACAGACGGTAAGAATAATTTTTAGTTGTTTCACTTGAAAATCGAGTTTGCTATATTTGCTTTTATATCTGTTAGTAATTGGTTGATATTGCGTGTGTTTTTATAGGTACACAAGCTTGCAATAACCGTTGAGTTGTTGCTTGGTAATATTCCTGACAGATCTGTCTTCCGTCAGCCTTGTTACAGGAAAACTTTGGCCCCGTATTTTCAATTAACACAAGGTATATAAAACAATTACTATTTACATTGTTTTATTGTATTTCTCTAATGAAAATAACAATGAATGTTTTATCTTTTTAAATTTATATTTTCATAACTATTTCTTGATGCTAATGTGTGTTTTGTAGCTTTATAAGCCGGAACTTGATTTGCTTTTCTAGAACCAAGAGTTTTTTTTATGGTTACAACATAATGTTGATGGTTGGATTTCAGTCTGAATCCCTGTTAATTTCTCAACCATTGTTCAAATTGAACTACAAAGCCCCATTTTCTTTTCAAAGAGTTTCACTGAGCATTTATTTTTCACAGTTATTGACATATTATTATCCAAATCACTATTGTTTTAGCTTAAGTTTATTTCATGCTACCATTAGTTGCACAGTCATTTCCCTTGTGTTGTTCTTAGATCTAAACTCCTGATTTCTTTGCTCTCAACTCAGTAAAAATTTAAAAAATTGGCTTAGTGTTTTGTGTAGAGAATATCTCATATTTTGGAAAAACCTCTTAAATCTTGAAGATATAATCTATGAACAGACATTGATATAGAGTGACAGAAAAGGAGTGAAGGTATAGAAAAAACAAGACAAAGAGATAGAAAAATAATGATCTGAATGGTAGGATGTGAATTGTGACTTGGCAGAAGCAGAAATTGGTAGCATTCTTCAGCTTTCAGAATGTTTTTTATCAAATATGCTCCATCTCTTTGCATTACATATCCTAACTGCTATACAGTGTTTACGTGTCATCTGAAAATAAGTATAATTTAAATGTAAGTAATGTTAGTGTGTCTTTTGGTAAACTTACAAAAGGTAGATGTGTCTTTTGAAGAGGAACTATAAGGGTGAAATCGAGTCTACTGTAACTCTGTTTACAATCCATGCGAATGTGCTTGAGGGAAATATATTTGTCTCAGCATTGAGTCAACTCATGAGGTGTGTTCATATTAGCTTTAGAACATGTTTGAATGAAAGCTTGTTGTTCATTTATATCATTTTATTGTGTATTCTATTTCTTTCCAGTGCATTGTTTCATTGTGATAATAATTCATTGTGATAATAACACAGATTTGAGGAGTGGATCCTATTTTGTAAATATTTAGTATTGATGTTTGATGTGTTGCATCAAAGGAATAGCAGTGATATAAACAATTGAACTTTTATAAATGTTGAGAGTAATTCATTAAGCTTGGGAATTATGTAAATAACCACATGAAAACATGGCTTAGTTGTATTGAAGCTATTCCCACTTGCAACATCCATTATTTGAAACTGTTCTTTATCAATGTTACATGCTGTCATTATCTTCTTCATTTTTACACCTGTTTTTCTATGCTTGCATTGGTTGGAAGGGTCTCCCTCAGCACAGTGTTTCACAACTTGCTGTGCTCCCTTATCATCTCCTTTGCAAGGTTCACCACCCTGAGGTTAGCCCTCACCTCTTCTTGCTCAGTTATTCCCTTGGATAACTGGCACTTCTTTACCCATCTCTTATCCTCCATACACATCACAGCTTTGTATCAGTTCAGTTTCATCTTTTACTTGCTACAGCTGATTCCTCTTATACTCGTTATATCTCTCCTCTCATTTGTGCTCGGTTGTTTGTCCACACTTACATTACACATTCATTGAGGTATGCTTGCCATGTTTCTTTGCAGTTTACACATATCCCTGCATTCAGTACCTATGTGTCGTTACATTGCAATATCACACTTTGTGCACAAGCCTTAAATACTTTGTTGTCAGCAGAGAAAATAACTCCTTAAGCATTTCTCCATTCCGTTTTTATCCTTTCCACTATGCTTCACTGCTAATCATGTTTTCTAGGTAACTAAACCTATTGGCTGCTTCTAGAGAGCCTTGCTCCTATGCTGCTTCCACATACAAAGTTTTCCTTCCCAGTCAGCCTGCCTATGATCTCATTGTACTTGTGCATCTTAACTTTACATTGGGATGTGTTGTATGGAGTTTTTACCTAATCCTTTTCTTCATATTAAGTTTGGTCACATCCCAAATAGTAGTAGAGTCCTGTCTTCTTTTTTGCCATAGGCCTCTGGATTTTAAGCTTTGCTTCCATGTTTGGAATTTCCTTTCTAAATTTTTGGCATACAAGAGTTTCCATGGTTAGTCTGTATTAAAATCTTTTAATGACCTGGAGAGCTATAATAAATAGAAGGGGTTGAGAACCAAGTGCTGATGGATATCTGCCTGAATACAAATTCTTCACTGAACACATTGGGTTTGTATTTGAATAAATTATTGACTGGATTGTGTAAGAATATGTACCAAGTTGAAATCTACTGTCTAAAAGTATTTCATCAATGATTATTGCCTTACGTTGATATCATTAAGCTTTTACTACCAGTCAAGTATCTGCTAGTGAATTTAGTTGAGAACAACTGATCTCGAAGATGGTTGCCTGAAATTTCTATTTCTATATTTGTTTAGACATTTTACCATTTTGGAAGAGAGAAAAGATCTTATGATAAAAAAGCTTTGAATGTTTTACTGTCAGGCTTGGAGTAGTACTGTAGAAACATCCATAAAAACCTAAGAGACAAACCAGGAAAGATTGAAAGAAAGCGCAGGCAACAGAGTGCAATAGGAAGGAGCTAGAAGAGAAAATGGGCATCAAATATACTTAGCTAGGGGAGAAGCAGAATATAAGAAACAAACACATGTTCTGTGATGTCAGGATCAAAGAGGCATGAGGTGTTTCTGGTTTGCAAAGTACTCGACTCTGTACTGGCATGGGAGATGGATGTTAAAAGATAATGTTCTTGAGAAAGCCAGGATGTCATGGGAGAGAAGTGTATTGAGGGTAAAGTAGTACCTGCACTCTTACTGATACTGGAAAGAAAACTGCAGAGAAGTGCCATTATGAAAGATTCTTGAATGAGGGCAGTGCATAGGTGAGAAACTGTCTACTCTAAGTAGACTAACAGAAAGATCAATCACCCAAGTCAAGTTGATAGTAGCATTGTAGATTGAGTGATTAAGAATATGAAGCCAGGAAATGTAAGGTCCATCAGGTATAGTCACTACAATGCTGAATATCTAGCAAAGTAGGCCATTCACTAGTTGTGTGCACAATCAATCAGGTGATACAGGAAGGTTTTATACTCACTGATTGGTGCAGCAATATCATCAAACGCTGTTATACTAGAGATGCATGTGGGGGAAAAAACTGCAGAGGCATCAAACTGATGGACCAGGTTATGAAAGTTACTAAAGTATTAGAGTACAGCTGAATAGAAAGAATTAACCTCGATGAGATGCAGTTCAGTTTCATGCTGGGAAGAGTTACTATTGGTGCCATTTTTTTTCTATTTAGATAACTGCAGAAGTACTTAGCTAGGAGTAATCTGCTTTATGTAGTATTCTTCAGCCTAGAAGAGGTCTTTGACAGTGTTCTATGCTTGCTAATGTTGCAGCTGCTATGGGATCCATGGAGCAGATGATTATTCTGTGAGGGCCATACAAACCATGTACAGAGATGCAGTTAACAAGGTGAAAGTAAGCAGTGATGTATTTAGTGTATCAATAATGAGTGTGCACCAAGGTTCAGTACTCAGCCATCTGTTTTTGTTGTATTCCTATAGGCAATAACAGAATTTTTAGCTGTCTTTCTTTCAAAATTCCTATATGCCAATAACCTAGTTCTTATTACCTGAATCTGTAGCTGAGTTAGAGAAGAAATTCTAGATTTGGTCTCAAAGGAAAGTTAGCTACTAAAGTTTTACAGAGACAGATAGAAGTGAGAACTATGATACCATTGGAGAAAAGTTTAGGCTCGAAATAGGCAGAAATTCTGTATAGCAAACTTATAGATGTTGTGAGATGACAGGTAAGCTAACTGAGAAGATAGATATTGTGTAGCTACTGCATAGGAGTGGTAGGAAATGAAATAGATTCTTTCCAGTGTTTGGAAGGCACACTAGATGTCGTTAATAGCTTTTGTTAGTTGGTGGTGAATTAAAATGAATGTTCTGAAAACATAAGCCATTGTAAGAATGGTGTAGAAAAAGTTTAGAGAACTATTACCTCTGCTAGTATAATTGGCACATCCTTCCTTGGAGTAAAGAGTAGATTGTATGGTACTGCTGAATGGCAGTGAGATGTGGGCCTTGAATGCAAAGGAAGCGAACATACTGTGCTTGAATGTTTGATATTAGTCTGCATGAACAGTAAAGAGGCTGAGAGAAAAACTGGATGCAAGGTAAATCAGACATAGTTTGCAAGAGAGAAAACTGCGTTGGTATGGACAAATGATGCATGTGGAAGATGATAGCCATATCAAGAAGTGCAGGACATTCAGAATAGATGGAATTTGAGGAAGAGAGAGACACAAGAAGACATGGGATGAAGTAAAAACTGATTTCAGGAGGCTGTCCTTCATGAAGGAGATGACAGTGGAGTGCGGTGACTGGCAGTGCTGGAGAAAACTGATTTACATGTGGATGCATAGAGAAATGAACATTAGAAGGATGGTATTGATGGCGGTTCAAAAGTATGATATTTGTATTTCTGTCTCTTGCCCATCAGTATGTCCTTATTGAGTCTTCATCTATTGTTACTCTTCTCTTTTCTATGATGCTTTCTCATCTTTCTATCACTGGCATTTCTATCACCTACTCCTTTCTCCACTTATCCACTTCCTTATTCACTCTACCATACTGTTCATATAACTATGGTTGGCAGTAGATCTTATTTATGGCCACCTGTCCATATTCTGCCAAATAACTATTGTTACTGTGCTACCTCCCTTTCCCAACATGATATTTATGTGTGTGAGATTGCTGTGAATCTGCTTACATCCAATACAACAAACTATCACACTCTTCTCTGCTATCAACCATAAACTGCTCACTCTTTTCCCAGGACACTTGCTGTTAACATCAATTGTTCACTCCTCATTGTCCCCCCCCCCGTCTCTGTTACTCACCAGTGATTTCTCCCCATCCACCAACCAACACTGTCACTCTCTCTCTGCTAACACTGTCCCACTCTTCCTTTATTCCATCCACCATTCTGTCACTTCTATTACACTTACCTTTACTACCCATTCATATCAATCACTTTTTTTTCCCCTATCATACTCTTACTCCCTTCTCCCATTCACCCTGGTTCATTCTTTTTTCCCTTTATCACATTGTCTTGAACCAGTAGTATAGCAAATACTGTTTAGTCTGACAGGGCACTAGGCAACCCACGATAAAATGAACCCAATATACTGTGTTCATAATGATTGGCATATGAGTGGAGACAACATAGGATCAAGAAGAAACTCTTTAGTTCTGCTGTGGACATGACAGTCTCTCTAGGGCTGGTGCCACAAGAAAATTCACTTAGTTCATTCTGCAATGTGGTTGATGTTAGGAAGAGTGTCCAATCAAGAGAAACCATGCCAGTAATTGTATGTATCAGTGAGATGTAGTCCTCTAACCTTTCTGCATGTGCAGTTTGCTTTGAATAAGAACTGATCCACACTGACCACCTCTACAATGCATACCAGCATGGAAAGTGGTTGTAAAGATATGATGATGTATAATTGGTTAAATTATTTGATTGTTTATTGACTGTTAGTATTTTTTTTTTCACTTTTTATTGTCTTTTTCAGCTGTAAAGAAAGGTAGTTTAGAAATGTTTAACGAAGTATTGGAGAAATTTGGTAGTAAATTTCAAGCTGAAAACACATATACATTGATTATCAGACTGCGGCACAATGTTATTAAAACTGGTGTACGTATGATTAATGTATCTTACTCCAGAATATCATTGAAAGACATTGCTCAAAAGTTACTACTGGATACCTATGAGGATGCAGAATACATTGTAGCAAAGGTAAGTGTTGTTTGTTATGCTTGACTGTATCTTGTTATTGAAGACATGATAAAAATGCTTTTAATTGTATGAGTACAGTTAGGAAATTGAAATGTAGAAACATTTCATTAAGAATCATTTGAAAACATTTCACAAAGGAGTTGCCAAGAGAGTTCTAGTGAACAAGGAAAGCATCACATTTTGATATGTGGTCAGTTAGTTAGCTTTATATAAAAAATACTAAAAAAAATTACTTTAATGAATGCCTAACTATATTGCTTTTGTCTTAGACATCTGGCCAAGAGTGTTTATTGCCTTGTAAAATAACCAAATAAAATAATTAAGCAAGTTATTCAGAAATATATGCAGCACAATTACTAAAAGACCCAAAATGACATTTACAAGTGTTTCAGTGTTGGCTAACATCCTCTCTTTAGTGTTTTACATAAAAGAAAAAAAAACAGTATCTCTGAAAAATGACCTGAAAATAATTTTTTGATTATTTAAAATCATCATCATCATCATCACCATCATCAACATTTAATGTACGTTTTCCATGTTGGCATGAGTAGGATGGCTTGACAGGAACTAGCAAGGCCAGGTGCTGCACCAGGTTCCCTAATCTGTTTTGGCTCCGTATCTGTGGCTGGATGCCCCTCCTAATGCCAACCACTCTACAGAGTGTACTGTGTGCTTTTTACATGGCACCATCACCAGTGCTTTTTAATTGGCATCAGCATCCACGGTACCTTGGTTTTAGGATCTCAATTCTGTTGTGGGTGGGTCTTGAGTATATCATCATCATCATCATCATCGTTTAACGTCCGCTTTCCATGCTAGCATGGGTTGGACGATTTGACTGAGGACTGGTGCAACCGGATGGCTACACCAGGCTCCAATCTAATTTGGCAGAGTTTCTACAGCTGGATGCCCTTCCTAACGCCAGTATATATGTACATTAAATTCTGATATACTGTCTCAAATATAGTTCATGCATTTTCTTCTTTTAAATTTTATCAAACATAACAGAAGAGTTTAAAACCGGTTATTTATGGCAACTTCTGTATGCCAATCATGTAGTCTTCATGCCTGCATTTGTTGCTGTATTAAACAAGACATTCCAAATCTGAAAGCAAAGCCTAAAGTCAAAGAGCTTAAAGTAAACCAAATAAAGGGAAAAAATTTCGTTTGTAAGAGAGAAGACGAAACTCATCTGCTGTTTGGGAAGTAGCCATACTCAATATGGAGAAAGAATAGGTAAAAATTCCATAAGTATACCCAGTGTAAACTATAAAAGGTGCATTGGGGTGTTATGCAGGCTGACAAAGAAGGAAAACTTTATGACATACAGTAATAGGTAGCAATAAGAGCATTCATGGAATGAATTTCCTTAAATGTTTGGTAAAATTTTCTAAAAGTATTGATAATTTCTGTTACCTTGGGAACTTAATCAGCAGTGAAAATGGAAATCTGAAAGTATGGCAACCAGAGTGGGATAGGTAAAGTTTGGGGAGCATTTATCTCTGCTGGCAACCATATAATTCTTTTTCTCAGTGAAAGGCAGATTGTACAATGTTTGAATATCAAATGTTAGTGAAACATGGAAATTGAATTCAGGGGACATATGAAGGCGGGAGAAAAATGGCATTTGCATGCTCTGTTGGTTATATCTTATTGATACACATATATGAACAGTGTGCACAAATTTACTGAGAAAACAATTTAGGTATAAGAGTAATTGGATGTAGCCAGCGAGAGAAAAGGCAGTTTTGGTTCTGACATGTATGGCAGATGATAGTTAAGTAATGAAAGTTGAAGATTATAAAGGACCATGACAAAAGGTGAGACGTTATGTTGGAAAGACTCATCCATGCAAACAGGAATTTGGACAGTTAAATTCACATCAAATTAATGTTTGTGTATATGAAGTGCATTATTGATTAAAGGGAGAGCATTTGTTTATTAAATTTCGAAATTATCCCCCATGAAGCATAAGAGCCTTAGGCTGCAGATACATTAAATATAATTATATGAACTTGAAATACTACTGAGGTATTTCAAAACCTATAAAATAAACAGATGATTTATTACAGATGTCATAAATAAGAAATATTTGCCAGTTAAATAAATTTTTATCTGAATTACAAGAAAATGTTAAGTAAATTCTGATTAAATAACTAATGTATATTTAAAAATCTGTTTTATATACATATATATTGCAAATCTGCTTAAAACAGAGACTGTTAAAAAAACGAACAAATCAGTTGTTGATTAATGTTCTCAAATATTTATTGAGATTTAATTATTAAATTCATCAGTCATAGTATTAAATACGCAAGACGTGAATAGATAAACAAACTCAGCATTTCAAAAAGCATATACTAAAAGGTATTGTCTTTGGGAAGTGTCATAATTAATGAAGTCTATAAACATACTTCCCAGTTTTTGTTTGTCTGTATTTCACTTCCTTTTCTTTCTCCAAAGCAATTGCCTGTGTCCACCAAAATAGTTTTCATTACATGCCAGTGACGTGTAAGAGGCACCTGTATCAATTATGCGTAAAAGGTACCCATGTCAGTGACATGTAAAAGGCACCTGTGCTGATGACATGTAAAAGACACCCGTTGGCATTAGGAAGGGCATCCAGCCCTAGAAACCAAGCCAAAACAGACTGGAGCCTGGTGCAGCTTTCTGGCTTACCAGTTCCAGTCAAACTGTCTTACCCATGCCAGCATGAAAAATGGATGCTAAATGATGATGATTATGATGACATTTACCTGTATATAGGTGTATATTGTTAAATGCTCGGTTTTTAGTTTTTAACTGATTTCACTATTATATTTTTTTCATGAGTGTGAGTTAATGACATCAGTGTTTATTTACTTTGCTGCCTTTTATTGTAACTAACTTAAGAACACATTTATGTTTGCGTTTTTCATTTCAGTTGCTTTTGGACTTATTTTGTCATAAGGTTGGGTCTTTTGGATGATTGAAAAAACTTTTTACTTAATCATTTTTCTTTTTATTAAACCATTGTGTTCCTGTATAGCATATTGATAGCACACAGATGTTGGTTTCATTTGATATGTTCTGCATTCCTTTCATATGAGCTGTGGGAAGTTTCTCCTATGTACATTATGGTGATGTCCCTACATTGCTTTTCAATGTTTCTCATATGGTACACAATGTCTCTAGTTTTGCGGTTTATTTTTGTGGTTTGTTGTGCATAGGTGTTTTCTTGAATGAGTATGGCTTACATAGTTGTAATTTAACGAAATGGGGTCACTAACCTTATTTCGGTCTCCATGGCTGATGAGAAGCATTCCACATTTGTCCTTTTTTGTTAATTGTTTCCATATCACCATCATCATCATCTTCCAGGCATGCATGGGTAGGATGGTTGACAAGAGCCGGCCAGGTAGAAAATCTATTCAAGGCTACTGTGTCTGTTTTGGCAGGGATTTTACAGCTGGATGCCCTTCCTAATACCAACCACTCCACAGAGTGGACTCAGTGCTTTTTACGTGGCACTAGCCCAGGCAAAGTTAGTTTTGGCAAGATTTTTACAGCTGGATGTCCTTCCAGATGCCAACCATGTTACAGTGTGGACTGGATGCTTTTAACATGGCACCAGCACTGGCAGAGTAACCAAGTAACTCAAAAGACAAGGAATTACTAATCTAGTCACCTAAATAGCAAAAACTATCTGCTACCTCAAGACAATCTGTTGGGCATTAGTACTTACTGTTCCTGTGTATCTGCTACACATGAAAGCAACCTTATATGATAACCTTCCCACAATTCCCCTGCATCTCTTATGAGTCCATAGGTTACACTTGGTGCAGCAAATGGAATTACATCCCACTCATTTCCTACATATTGAATGAACAAGGCCATTTGCCAGCCGGAACGAGAGTCTTATCTCCTTTCTTGCTAACAGCAAAAACACAGATAAACAGACAGACAGACACATGCACGACAAGCTTCCACACAATTTCTGTCAACCAAATTTATTCACAAAGCATTGGTTGATCTGGAGTTATAGTAGAATACACTTGCCCAATGTGTCATGCAGTGGGACTGAACCTTGAAACCATGTGGTTGCCAAGCAAGCTTTTTAACCACACAGCCATCCCCATGCATGTTTGTGTACGTGTATGTGTGTGTGTGTGTGTGTGTGTGTTTATATACACATTTATATAAAAGGCAAAAATGATTGGCAACAAGCAGTGTTCAAGAACATCTACCCAGTTATGTTGGCATGGTGTGACTGAGACCCTGAAAGTAAAATGTGTAGATGCACAACTGGGTCTCTGCTAAATCTATAACTGCTGCTTCTCCTCACCCTTTCCCAGCACTCAGTTCCCTCTGTTGAGCCACTACCCATTGACTTCCATAACTTGTTCTTACTATTGCCCTCTGCCAACCTTGCCTATATCCATCTCTCACTCTTGCCCACTAACAACCTTTAACCCTACAATTCCCCCCTCTATCTCCCATCCCTCCATTATTCTCCTGTCTAATGTATTCTGTAACTACAAAGCATACCATATTGCCATTTCTGTATTGCCAGTCGTCACTTCCTCTCCTCTATCACTTCCAGTTAGCATCCATCCTCACTCTTTTCATCATCCCGCCAGTCATTTACCACCCTCAGCCGTCTCCACTATTCACTACATTCACTCCCTATATGCATCTGAACCCTTCCACCCACATGTTTATATTCATCTCTCACTCCTCTCCCACAGTGTTATAATTTTACCCACCCTCCCTGACTCTTCTGTTTCCACACTCTCTATTATTCGCCTTCTGGCACATTTTACCATGAAAGTATGTCCCAGTACTTTGTTACCATTACATTAACCTTTGTTTTGGGCACCACTCCAGCTTTTCTCATCTACCCATGTAAAATGCAAAGTAGCCATTGATCTCTGCCACAGCAGTAAACCTGTTTCTGCTCCTCCTGTCTTACTATAACCTCTTGAAACCGTGTTTAAAGTGAGCACCGTGTTTGACTTCTCTTTCAGTTGCAGGGGTTCAATACTTTTGCAAGCTCCAAGAAGACTACAAGGAATCACAAATGGGACTGAGTACACTTTGTAGAGTTGGTGATGATGGGAGTAGTACTCAACTATAGAAACCATGACACAATTGAAACACCAGAGCAATACATGATCCTCTGATCTGTTGGATATGTAACAAGTTCAACCCGTATTCCAGCAGGGAAAGCAAAGATGAGGACACACACAGATATGTGCATGCACATACTCACACACACACACACGTTTTTATATCTTTAATAACTGAGTAGGGATGTAAACAAACAAATGCACTCCCATACTTATACCAACATAAAGTATATGTGTGTATACATATCATTATCATTTAACATCCTATTTTCCATGCTGGCATGAGTTGGATGGTTTGACATCGCCTCTAAGTCTCAGCATCTTGAGATCAGCCTTCATTACTTTGTTCCATGTCTTCTTGGGTCACCCTCTTCTACAAGTTCCATCCTCTTTAAGTGATCAGTATATGTGTGTGTGTGTGTGTGTGTGTACATATCATCACCATTTAACATTCCATTTTCTATGTTGGTATGGTTTGAATGGTTTGACAGGATCTGGTGAGCTGCAAAGCTGTGTTGAGCTCCAATGTCAGCTTTGGCATGACTTCTACAGCTGGATGCCCTTCCTAATGCCAGCCAACAGTATACTGGATGCTCTTTTTTTGTGCTACTGGCACTAATGTGGTTGTTGCATAATTTGCAAGACAGAAAAAGAAGAGAGGAAAAGGAAAATGCTCTCACTTCTGAGAGGTGAATATTTGAGAGGGGGAAGGTGGAGGTGGGTGGTTTTATACCAAGTGTTGTAAAGTATGATAGGACAGGCACAGGTGTCTTATTATAGAGGAGATACATAGCTGAAAGTGTTAAAAAGGAAGGTAGTGATGGGGTGCTAGAGCAAATTCTCAAGCTACAAGAGGGTAAAGCATAAGATAGGATATAAACAGTGGATCATGGGAAAGGATGACAGTGGATACTTTCATAAGAGCAGGTCAGGGTTGAGGTGAATATAATGAATGATGAACAAGGGTGGAGGTGCAGTTGAAGGGAAGTATTAGTATGGAGAGGGAGATGTAAGGTGAAAGATGTAGGAGTGGCTCAGAAAGGAAAATAGATTAGAATGTAGTGGGATGATGTGCAAGGTTTAGGAGCTGTGGGGAGGGAGATATAGAGGTATATAAGGGGCTATAGTAAATAAAGCATGATGGTAGATATGAAGGCATTGAGACAATTCATAAGGGAGGTGTTAAGAATGGAATATATCAGAGAAGAGAGAGCTCTGGGTGAAAGCACAGCAAGGAGGTGATTGGTAGAAATAGTGTGGGCAGGGATGATAATGAGGAATGGTGATGAGTGGAGGAGGAAGCTTCTATGGTGGTGAGTGGAGGAAGAAGTTGGCCAGAAGGGAGGGGATGTAATAGGCACCAATTCTGCACTCAGGTCATTACAGCAGCTGAGGAGTACCATAGATGAGGGAGGGAAAGTGGTAGAAGTTAGGAGATGAGAATGGGGGGAATGATTGATGTATCATATAGAGAAGAGGAGAGGGGCAGGACCCTCCATATACAAGCATAATGGAGTGGTTTTAGGGTACCATTTTCTGCTGTAATTGATGACTTGTCAAGTGGTGGTCACACACACACACACACACACGCACACACGCATGTAATATTTTGGACTAATGAGTATATGTTAATTAGTGTGCTGATGTGTTGAGTAAAGCACTGGTTCAGTTTAGGCTACCTGGTGTCATCCGCAGTCGGGGTATATTTCTGTTGGATCTATTTCAGGAATTCCACAGTATTAGTTGAGATAATAATCGAATAGGTCAACTGAAGATGGAATTGACATAACTCTTTATTTTATATGATGGGTCAAAACAATTGTACAACAAAATGAGTTGTACCAATTCCTTCTATTTATTGAGTTGATTATATATATATATATATATATATATATATATATATATATATATATATATATTACAATTAAAAGGGTAAAGGATTATCAATTTATTAATTTATTAATAAATTAATAATTAATAATTTTTACCAAGCCCTTCGGTATGTAAACACCATTATCAGTGAAGAACTTATTTAAGAGTTGGAGTTTTCAGCACTTTAGCTGCTATTTCTGAACTTAGGTATGTGGTGAAGCAACTGTTGCTGATCCCTTAATTATGTTTATATATATACACTGGCTTCTTTCAGTTTCTGTCTGCCAATTCACAAGGCTTTGGTTGGCCTGAAGTTATAGTAGAAGGCACTTGCCCAAGGTGCCACCCAGTGGGACTGAACCTGGAAGCATTTTGTTGGGAGGCAAGCTTTTTGTCACACAACTACATCCAAAAAATAAATGTTGAAAATTAAAAAAAAAAAGAAAGAATCAAGACAATTAAAAAATTAAATTAAATTAAAAAAAGTAAATAGATAAATAATTAATAGGTAACTTATCAAAAAAAGGTGTTCATTTTTGGGTCAGGGGATCTTGCTGATCTAATATGTAAATTTCGGGATGTCTTTTCTAACACCACCCCTTTGCAGTATGTTTTGGGTAAGAAATTATCGCTGTCTGTCATGTCCTGGATAAGAAAAGTCTTTGGGTCCACCTAACCCTACATTGTCTGGCATTAGTGCTTGAGTGATTGTCATGTCCTCAGCCCTTGAAGATGAAGGTTTTTTTTTTGATTTTACATCATCTTCATTTGTTTGCCAATCACTTTGCAGAGTGTACTGGCTACATTTTATTGCAGCATCAACACTAGCGATGTTGCTTTGTAACTTACAAAATTGCTTTGATTGTTCTTGTTCCTATGGCCCAATGTGACAGATAGACTGGGTAGCAGGATAGGGTGTTTCCAGAAAGATAACTAGTTTGGTGGGGTGGCAGGTGGGGAGGAAGGCAAGAGCTTGAAGGTAAAGGCAGAGTAAAGAGACAATGTTAGAATTAATGGAAGAGACAGTTATGGTGGAGTGTAATGAGAGAGGGCCAGTAATGGGGAGAGAAGAGAGAACAGAGGATAGATTGTTGTATAAATGGACAGTGGTAAGAGTGTGGTAGATGTGATTAGCTGTATAGAGGAATTTACTGGTAAAAGAAGGCATGAGTGAAGGTTGGGAGAGGTGGGGGTGTATTGGATCTGATGCAATCCTTCATTTATCAGGCTTTGTGATGGAGGATACTAAAAGCTGTTACATATTTGCTTGTAGAAGAAAGAGTGGATGTTTGTGTGTACGTGTATCAGATACCAGCAAATCTGATGCGGTCTCATTACTTGAGTACCTATATACTAGAAAGTGAGAGAAAGAAAGAGAAAGTCACTAAAATTACCACTGGGTTTTCCTGAGCACATGATGCCATGGAATATCTTGTAAAGAAATGTTTTAGATTTCAGTTCAACTAATGGGTAACCTTTTCAAATTTAAGCACAAGGCCAGTAAATTCAGGAGAGGGGATAAATTGATTACATTGATTCCAGTGTTTAACTGGTACTTATTTTTATCAAAACTGAAAGGATAATGGCAAAGTTGACCTCAGCAGAATCTGAACTCATAATGTAAAGACAGATGAAATATCACTATTGTCATCTTCATAAATACTTTCCAAAAGAAGTGGTCTTAGTATGCTCCCTTGACCAGCCTTCCTTTTTTTTTGATACCCAACACTCCTCGACAGTTTCCTTCCTCATCTACCGTATCTGTTTGCCTGATCTTCCGTATCATTGATGATTATCTCTAGTTTTTTTATTTTTAGATTTTTTTGAATAATTCTTAGCCAGCTCTTTATGGTGATTTTCTTTTTTACTTTCCATTCTTATGGCCAGGAATGTGTGAGTGGTTTGTTAAGAAATCTTAACTGATTCAGGTGATTGATGTGAACTTAACAATGCAACTCCTGTTTCTGAATTCATATACAAATGACTAGCTTGCAACAAGTTTGTTTAATATGATCGTTCCACAGTTAGTTTATCCACAGTAGCTCAAGGTTTCCAACATGTCTAAATTACTCTGGTGTCCTGCCCATCCTTTGGTACTGTCAAATAATAAAGATATTGTCATATCTAACAAGATCTCTTTATATTTTACCATATTTATGACATGGTTGATCTTTGTTTTTGCCAAAGTTTGTAAAAGATAGATATCACCTATGACATAAGATGAAAGCTTATCAGTGAATTTATCTTGTAGAATCTGTAAGTGATGTTAAGTGGAAGAAAGATTTGAAGAATCCCGAACCTGGTTGATTATGATCACATCCACTCATCGTATGCATTAGATTAACTGTTGATAGCATATAAGGATATTGTGAGCTTTTTTAATTATTGAAATTATTCCAAATTACTGAAATTATTTTCTCTCATGCTTGTTCTAGTGAAAACTAGATAATGAAGAGAGGAATGATATTTTGAATAAAAATAAAGTGATTCCAGCTGCAGAAAAATTTAGCAATTTATGTAACTAACTAATACATTGATTACTCTCACTTTTAAATGTGTACAATATGTTCCATTCGTCACTTTTAATTGGTGACCATGATGGTCAGCAATATAGTGGGTTGTTTGTTATCCACTGCCTTGTCAGCATGTTTTGTCACATTAATCTGCCTTCCTTTATGCTGAACAAACCAGGTATCAGAGCAGCAATTAGCCACTGATCCTCACTGTTAGCCAGCACTGGTAAGTGTATTTCTGGATGAGTGCAAAGTAGTACATACCTTTGTTTTAGTTGTATGTATGTTGGTGGTATCCCAGCATAGCCATAGCAAACTGGTTAGAACAAATCAAAGGGAAAATGATAAAGCAAAATATAGCAACACAAAGGTACATATATTATATAAAAACAAACAATAGAACAAAAATATTGTTATTCCACAGACATAAAACATCTAGTAATAGAATAAAAAGTTGCAGTGAGGGAAAAGACTTGGGAATACTGGATGTGAGAGAGCTATTGGAGTAATCAAAAGATTTATGATTGCTACTACTTTAAGCTGAGAGACAAGTTACTTTTCACAATAGTATATCTAAGAGGATATTCTCAGAAACTGAAGCTAACTGAAGAGCACAGCTCTCAACTTTGGTTGCGGTGCTCTTTGATTATGCTTTTTTGTCTTTAAATAACCAAAAGTTACATTTAGTGATTATGGGTTTGTAAAGAAAACAAGCAAGGGAAATAATACTACAGACAACTTGTCAGCTATGTGATTTAGTTCTGAAGATAATGCATTGATTGAATAACCAATCCATTAATATTCATTTCAAATAATGAATTGACATAATGTTTTAGTATAATTTTTCTTTGGAAAAGAAATATCATGAACATGACAATTTGAGATTTAAACAATTCTTAAAAAATATGGAATTGTTAATTAATAGATTTCTGATTCCAATAATTATGTATTTTTTTAATGTTATTATTGACATCTTTTCTTTGATTATTTATTTTTGGAATACTCATAATTTCCATTTTTAAGTAATATACATTTGTTTTATTTTGTTGCTGACATTTTTCTAATTTTAAATAATTTTTCTTTATTGCTGATGATGGTGCATATTTTGCACTCACTTTAAAGTGAAACCGGTCCAAGTACTCATTAGTTACATAAAGGTGCTTTATTTTCTTTTCTTTTCTTTGTAGTTTCAATCACTTATTTTTATTCTAGAACACCATTTCTCTTTTCTTTTCCTGGCCCTGACTTGAGAGAGCTTGGAAGAAAATCTAATCATTTTTCATTTTACAATTACAAATGACAAAATCCTTATCTACTATCTACTGATGTAATGGAGATAACTGGTTGCTACTAAAAGGTTGGGTCAATTGGTATAATTGATGATCAGGAGAGAGAGGGAAGAAGAAACAGTAGTAATTATAAAATTTCATCATCAAGTTGCATTTCAACAGACATAATTTTACTTTTGCAGTTAATTAATGTTATTTCAGTATATCTGTTATACATCAAAATAATTATTATTCAAATTTTCCTTTAGGTTTCAATTTTAATTAAAATTTATCACAATGCTTTGCAATGAGTTTCATCAGTTTATATGTTTATCTCTGTAATTCAATATTAATTTAAAATATCTATAGATTAAAATAGCTTCAAAACAACACCATTACATTTTGTTCAAATTATTGTGTTGGCACTCATCCTTTTTTTTTATTCAAACACACTTGAGTTAACTAGCTTTTTGATAAAAACCTTAATTCATTTTTTAAAATTTCAAGTTGGCAAATCAGATCACATTTGCAATTTTATTTTGAATTTGATTGCAGTCTCCTGGTTTTTGGTTAATTTATTTTTGTAATTTTACATCTTTGCAACAGCTGTGGTTATAGCTAAATAATACCCTTTCTAATACCAACCCCTTTATCAAGTTTTAATAACCTGCATTAAGGATTATTTTATCAGCTATTTACCTGCTATTCCTATAGCATCACATATTTCATTTGTGTACTTTCCTGTATTGTTTTGTTGCATGTGAATGGATTATTTCTACCAATCTATTAGCCCCATTTGTGGGTTTCTGTTTTGCTTTTTTTCCCCCCTTTAAACTTCAGATTGTATTTGCTGTTTTTGGTGATGTCACATGAAAACAGATTATACAAGTTGAAATTCAATGCTCTCAATTTAAAAATTAGGTGAGGAGGAAGGCATGATATTTTAACTTTGCTCCACAAATAAAACATCTTTTCTGAAGCAAAGTTTCTTCAATACTTCAATTTCAGCTTGTTTATGAAGCAATGAAGATGTTGGTTTATAACAAAGTGTAATGTGTTATTAATGAAATATCATTAGTGTTAAATGGTGGCCATGCAAATAAAGATAAATAAAAATGACAAAGGAAAAAAGAAAGTAATTCCAATATCAAAATTATTTTATAAAAATAACTGGATCATAATGGGCTCAGAAAATGTGTAATGAAATATAACAAATAAGGATAACAACAATATGCATAAATTCAAATTTATCATCACACATATACTTAGTTAAAAAATACTGTGACTGTATATATGCATTTATGTGTACGTGAGATGTCCTTCCACTAGTTATGCTTCTGCATGTGTTATAGGACATTAAAGACAAAAAGAGTAGTGTGTTTGTGTGAGAGCATCATCTTGTGTTTTCCTCTCGATTCTTGCTAAATGAGAAACAATTCTGTTTTTGTTTTTTTTTTATTGTTGACAACACTACTTATCTTCTGAAATATCCTTCAAACTTTACACTCAGAAGTAAAAAATGGTTCTTGGCATAAAAGAGGGACTTGATTGGCTGCAATCAAAGATTGCATACCTGATTGTGAGGTTGTCCAAAATGAAATATTGTTGATATGCATTGGGTTTGATTCTTGACAAGAACTGGTCCACTAGCAGTATCATCTCACAGAGAGTAGGTAAGATAGAGTAAGAGTTAGCAGGTGAAGAAGATATAGTAAGAGATATTTTACATATCTCACTGTTTGCTTTTAAGTAGGACAATATTTTAATTTAGAATATTCAATCTAGAAAATTTTATTTCTTTTTTGTGTAAGGAAAGAAGCTTAGTAATTTAACATCATTTAGAAATAGAAATAAATTCTATTTTCTGGAAAATCCTTTGATTTTTGTAGCATTTTATTTGTTTGAAATCTGTCTCTGGATGTCAGTGTAGCAATAATAATTGTCCCTGAAACCAATTAAACTAACTTCTGCTTTTTTAAAAATTTCTTTCTTTCATTAAAAGAATGATTTTCAAAGTTTGTTTTCTGACCACTAACCCATGCATGTGTATGCTAACATTCACACCCCACATATTTACACATACACACTTTATTATTTCAAACATAAATATGTTAAGTATAAAAGAAAAAAACGAAAACATCTGTTAAGATACTGAATATTTTCATTAAATTTCTTTATTAGTCTTTTTCTTGCAGTGTTACATATGGTTACCATAGTACTAGAATAATTGTAGAATAACTCCTAAATGATTGGAGTGAAATTCTCATGCTATTTAAACTACATTTTGCTGCACTAGGATTATTAACATTTTTTCTCTCACAAATTGTATTTAACTTTTCAACTTTGATATTGAATTTACCTTGCAATCTCACTGGGCAATTTTGTAATATTTAAAAATGTTTCCTTGTTTTTGTGAAATTTTACCTCTTTCTGTTGTTAGCATCTTTTCTAATGTCTTTTGCTATTATTTTTTTCATTTTGTAAAACCTCAAAACTAGCTACCTTTTTCCTTTTAAGTTGTTTATCCTTTACTGCTGTTGTTGTTTTTCTTCCATATTTGAGTATCAACTATCTATTCATACTCTTTTGTTTTAATTATTTTATTCCTTAATATTACAACCCTCATTTACTTCTTAATTCCTCTCTGATTGGGGCAAAATGATTTCCTTCATTCCTTGGATTTCGAAAACTAA
Source organism: Octopus bimaculoides (assembly GCF_046866305.1). NCBI lineage: Eukaryota > Metazoa > Mollusca > Cephalopoda > Octopoda > Octopodidae > Octopus > Octopus bimaculoides. Next base: position 18,063,901 of record NC_142943.1, read on the forward strand.
ATAAAATTATAGAAGACACCTAATGTTAAAAATTGTATTGATTTTTAGTTTTAGTGACATGTTGAGAAGTAATAAACAATAGAATGAAAGAAAACAAAACTGAAAGAAAAGAAATCACAGACTCATGAATCTAAGAAAAACAAAGAAATGTATAATGTAACAGTTTCTGTTTTGGATTTAACTAGATGACAAGGTGTAATGTTTTGAATAGTTCATTTTTTCCTCTATCAAATGAGTTTAAAATTATGAAATTTGGTTCAGTGCTAACAGTAGGAATAATATTACTTTCTTGATAACGATATTAATAAAACGATTTTTCATTTTGGCTGCATTTTATTTCACATCAATACTTTTTTTGTTGACTTCAATGATTGTTGTTATTGATGTAGGTTTACTAGCCTTGAAAATAACAGGAAGCAAATCATGAAACACTTGTTGCTTTTCACCATGAATTTTCAAACAGAAAGTGAGAAATGATTGCAAAAATTTTATAAGTAAACATATTAAAATATGTACCTTACACTTACTACGCATACACATTTGTTGGTAATTTATTTTGTTTAAATAAATGTTTCTTGTTTCATATTTATTTCTTGCTATTATCTCTCAAACTTTAATACTGGAATCATCGTATTCTAAATATTCTTTTCAATACTTTCATCAGAATGTATGTTCATATTTTATAAACGGAAGTCATATTTTTCAGTTTTAAATGTGGAACAACATTCAATTGAAACACCAAGAATATATAAACATGATACATCTATTTGTGTGTGTATGTGTGTGTGTGTGTACACAAGTGCAATTAAAATATTTTTTATAATTGCAGAACACACACACATATATACACTACATACATAATTCTTTGGTTCTTATTGGTAAAGTCATTTGTCTCTATAGGTAAGATGTCTCTTACAACATTAATAATAGTTAGTCTCTGATGTTTGGGGACTGTCCAAGTAGATTAGAGCTGCTCTTTCCATCTTTAATTTAGTCTTCTTTAGGATTATTCACCTTTAGTTATCTTCTGTTGGTTTTCTTTCTCCTTTTTATTTCATTCAGAGTTGCTCATGCAAGAGAAAGTTGTGAGTTTTCTGCAGTAGTTTCCATTATAGTTATTCTATCCTGAAGATGAGCTTTGAGTCCTTGTTTATAGATTTTATCAAGTTGTTGTTTTGCATTTTCCAATGTTACTTAGCTCTTATGAGTTTACTTATTTTTGTTATAGTTTTATATATTTCTTTCATTTCTTCTCTTTTCTTAGCTATTTCTTTGCTTTTCCATGGGATATGGTTGTTCATTTCCTTCTACTTTTGGAATATTTGCTTCTGCTGCATTTCCATGTGCATTTACGACATTTAAACCTGGCATTTATGACATCACCTAAAATTTATAATACTGTGAAGTGCTTTTTGATTTCAACTCTGTATGAATTTCTCACAGCTGCATCACTGATATGTTTCTTTCATAATGTACTCACTTTCTACATAAGTTCTTATTTAAATTTCAAGCTCAACTTGAACTTTCCTGTCACAATCTTATGGTTAGAGTTGGCAGTAAAATATGTAGGCTTTGCAGTTCATATTGCATGAATACACACACATGCATGATTCTACCTAGCCATAGTGGTACCAATAACTGATTGTTAGAACTTACTGTGCTTATACTTCAGTGTTTGTAAGATCTGGTGGTAAAGAGTGTGAATGATCTGATGCTCTGTGCTCTAGACTCTTATATGACCCAGCATGTCAGTGCAGGGCATAAATTAATAGATAAATGACAAAGGTATGTAAATCTATAAGTAGGTTTTTGTTTATGTATATACATCCCTATACTTATGTATGCATGCATAAGTATAGGGATGTATATGCAGGAGAAGCCTATCAAAACTTCTGACAAGCAAGAAACAAAGTTATAAATTCTTCTGGTTAGGATTCAGTAATGGTGTGAGAGGTATGGGCATACTTTTGACAGGAAATGGGTAGATAAAGTGATTGAGGTAGTGAGAATGTGTGGTAGCATAATTAAGTTTAGACTAGTCTTGGAAAACACGACAGTAACACTTATCTCTGCATTTGCTCTTCAGTCAGGACTCATTTTAGGAAACCCTTTGCAGATAACTTTAATGACAAATTATAGTGACCTTATCTATCTGCTGGTGACTTCATTGGACATGTTGTGCAACAACCTGATGAATTCTTTGATGTACAATGAGGCCACAGCTTTAGTCTTAGAAATGATGAGGGAACAAGACTTTTGGAGTCATGTGATGCAAATGACATGATGAACTGCAACACAGACTTCAAGAAACCTGATCAATCTGGTGGGCAAATTGACTACATTCTTGCTAGAAAATGGGATTGACAGATGCTTGTGAATGCAAAATACCCTTTGTGGATGAAGTATGCACAATCGAATATAGGTTAGTAGTTAAAGGATGATGATGAGGCTTGGAGCTAGAAGGATTCAGAAACACAAAGCAGTGTGGAAAAGGAAGATATGGAAGTTTAAACATCCAGTGAACAATCATAAATTTATAGAATACTTGTTGAAGCTTCTGAAAAGAAAGTGGAATGGAAATGCTGCTACAAAAAGTTATCAAACATGGAGGATGCATGGGAAATAGAGGGTTTTACCAACATAGACTCAACAAAGGGACCCTCAAAAATAACAAATGTTTAAAATATCTGGCAGAGTAGGATATGAGCTAGTCACATATATAGTTAATCAGAGTTTACATTTTACAGGAACATATCATAACTTCCAATTGGCATAGCAGCATTATAGTCAACTGTTAAAAGAATAAAGGAGATGCCTTAGAATTAATTACAGCAATATTAAAATTGCCTCTGATTAGGAAAAGAATTGGAATGGATGAGACATAATTGGTTTCATACCAGGGAGAAGTACTATTGATGTCTACTTTCTTGTATGACAACTGCAGGAGAAGCATTTAACTGAAGTAAACTGTACCTGGTGTTTGTTGACTTGATGATCTTTGTAGGAGCTAGAGGCAGTATGAATGGCTTCAGAGAGCCTTACAAGCCATGTACAGTGGTGTTGTCAGTAACAAGTGTTAGTAATGAGTATAATAATAGATTTGGAGTAGAAATAGTTTATCAGAGCTTGTCTCTCAGTTCCCTCCTATTCACCATAGTCCTCCAGGCCACAACATAGAATTTAACACTGGCTGCCTTTGGGAAATACTATAAACTGATGACTTTGCTCTAATAGCAGAAACTGTAATAGAATAAAATTCCAGGATGTGGATGCAAAACTTAAAACCAAAGGCCTTACAATTAACTTAGTAAAGAATAAAGTTCTAGTAAGCAGGAAAACAACGTAGGGAAGATGTAAGTAGAAATTCTATACAGTGTACCAATACAATCTATGGATACACATAAGACGTGCAATGAAATCAAATGACATATATGCAGGAGCGATAGATTTTCTTGAATGCCCAAGAGGTTCCCTAGAGCTAGAAGATAGTTTGTTACCCAGGAGAGCTGAACTCTGTGTCTCTCTCTCAGAGTGATAGTCAGGTTGTGTGATGCTTAAGTGTGAACAGCAGTGCTACATGGTAGAGAAATGTGAGCTCTAAATGCAGAGGACATGCAAAGATTAGAGAAGAATGAAGATAGTATGCTCCATTGGATGTGCAACATCAGTGTGCATATATGACAAAATGCAAATATGATGAGAGAAAAATTGGGCATATGAGGAATCAGTTGTAGTGTCCAAGATAAAAAAAAAAACTGCACTGGTTTGGTCATATGATGTGTATGAATAAGGACAATATATTGATTGCTTAAAGTGGATGGAACTTGAAGGTGTGGGACAAAGTTGTGAAAGCTGCTCTCATAATGTTTAGCCTCACAGAAGCAGTGGCAAAGGATCAAGATGATTGGTGATAGGCTATGCCTGAGAAGGGAACCAAAACAAAAAAGTTTTTAGGATTGTGTAAAAGCAAGAGGTATGCCAACCACCAATATTCTGTCTAGCATGTAGACATGAGGAAAAGCACAAAACTATCAAGTCATATCTGGGACCTGGGTGGCAGCATTATTTTGTGTATCATCAAGTGGAGCATTGTAGAGAGATTTACTTCACATTAATGGGCTGTAAAAACGAAAGCTTTGTATAGTTGAGAGAACTCACCTTATCAGATGAAGGAACTGCACTGACTTTTTGAACTCAAAATCAAAAGATTTTACAAAATGTAAGCATGTCGACAAGTTTCTTTCATTGAACTGGAAGACCACCACTTAATCTCTAAATTCAACACACAGTTTAACATACTTTAGCCTTTCCCCATTTGATTATCCCCACTAACCATTGTTATATTACATGTAAACACTCAACTTTAATAATATTCTTTACCTAATAGGCTGAAAGGATACAACTCTTATCCTCCTTTTTTCCATTCATATTTTTCTCTGGCTTTGTTCTTGTCTTTTCTTGCTTCCCCCACGGAGTAACCATATTTTTTTCTGAATCTGAATGATTGCTGGATTTTACTTGGTATGCTAATACAAACCTGTCTGGTTACTGCATTATCTGACCTCAAAACTTGAAGTAGTGCACATATAATCTTATATTTACTAAATGATACTTATCTCTCACTAAATCAAGTACTCTTAAAACCAACAAGGGAACAAACAGTTCACTCTCCCTCTCACCCTCTCTCTCCATACACACATATAATATGCATGTTTATGTATATATATATATATATATATATATATATATATATATATATATATATATATATATATATATATATATATAACTATTACATTTCTAAATCTCTCAGAGAGATTTATACAGTAGCAGCATGATAAAGTGATGGCATGTTGCCAACTTAATGCAGCAGTCCCATGAAAGGGAAGAATGCTACTGCTATTTAGCCCTAGGAAACACTGTTTCCAGTTGGCCATGACACATTTTCTGTGTCCTTATGTTTTCAAAGGGGGAGATAAGCACCTCCACTCAGCAAAGCCAGCATCCAGAGACTAGTTTCAGAGTCATTGCTCATCATCAGTCTGGAGTAGCATGCCTTGCTAGCTGTTGATGCTTATTCGCCTTTGAAAACATAAGGACACAGAAAATGTGTCATAGCCAACTGGAAACAGTGTTTCATAGGGCTAAATAGCAGTAGCATTCTTCCCTTTCATGGGACTGCCACATTAAGTTGACAACATACCATCACTTTATAATATATATATATATATATATATATATATGCATGCATGCATGCATGTATATATGTAAATGTATAGATGCATATGTGTGTGTGTGTGCATGCATGTTTGTATATGTATGTCTATAATTATGAATGAATAATTTATTTGAAAGTAACATCTGGTATTTTGTAGAAAATAATTAGTATTCTATATAAATATATTTACCTTACTTTGTAGCTGTTTAAGAATGAATCAAAGTGTATTTGTTGAAACATTCAATATTCTATGAAAGCGTTTCATAAGATTATAGAAAAACCAAGCTTTTATGGCACTGCTTATATAGTGAAATTGCCTTTTCTGCATATATTTTTAATTTGTAACAAAATGTTATGAAATCAATATACTTTTGTCTAATCATTTGTAATTTTTATTTTTAGAATATATAAACTAAATGAAATATAATGATAATGTTAAAAATTGTTGTAAATTTGATATTTTCATAAATTAGTGTAAATATGATATTGTCATAATTTTTATGCCTATAAATGTATCCTCTTTATGACGATCTTCCTTGATCCTCTTCGTTTCTGCTATGATAAATGATGTCATATCCTGTTGAAACTCATTAGCATATTGAATGAAATTGAAATGGAATTTGAATTCAAAGTTTTGAGAGTAAAATATACATTAAATAAAAATAAAAGTTTTGGCAGATAGAGAAGAATATGAGTCATAAGTAAATGGGGAGGGATGGCAGAGCTAAAGAAGTTGTATAAGAATGGCAAGGACCATCACTTGTTAGGTGAGATATGAAGCAGCAAAATCTGGAGACATTTAAGTAAATTAGATTTACTATCAGTAAGAATTAACTACTAACAGTATGTGTGTGTGTGTGTGTGTGTGTGTTCCAAGAGACGAATATTATGTTGAATTATCTTATGTTCGTTAAAAGGATATAGAATCAATTTTACTTTAGATTCTATCTATCTATCTATCTATCTATCTATCTATCTATCTATCTATCTATCTATCTATCTATCTATCTATCTAATTATCTATCTATCATTACGCCTATACACACACACACACACACACACACACACACTTAGTGATTAGAAAGGAAAATAGTTTTGTTGATTTTGTTTATATATATATATATATATATATATATATATATATATATATATATATATATATATACATACTAATGTATGTGTGTATACACACACACACACACATCTTAAATTTTGGAGAATACATATTAACAATAAATTTTCCTTGTGCATAAACATAGTTTAATATTTAAATCTTAAAGTTTTTTTCTCTCTTTAAAATTTGACAGCTAATCTAAAATGGTTTTATTTAACTTTATTAGAATCAAATAAAGCATAAATTTGCTTATACCATTTTCTATTGCTTTTAATGCATGTGAGAGTGATGATAAATATATATTTTGGCAGTAACATTTAACCACTTTTTTTTTACAGTGGTATTTTCATGTCATATCAATTGCCTCATTGCCATTTCTTTAGTGTAACTTTGTTCTCATCTTATTAGTGGTGACTATTTTCTGATGACTACATGTTTTCATCATCAATTTTTAGTACCTGTTACCAACTTAGATGGCAAGTTAATAATGTAGACTCAAAATAGTTGCTCAGCTTTATAAAAATCTCTCCAGAATCACACCCTACTATTAAAAGAAAAAAAATTAAACTTGTTATATATTATGTAGTTTTCTGAAATAATAAATTAGGATAGTCCTGGCTTGAGCATTTTTGAGTACAGGACTGTCTTTTGGATCAGTAGTGACAATAAGAACAGCAAAAGTAACTGGTAAGATGGAAATGCTGTAACTGTATATTTTTAAAAATCTTCTGCCATGAAACATTCATCATATTTCACTCTGTCTCAAAGTGAGGCATAAGATCAAAGATATTCTGGCCATACCAGACCCTGCTTTTTTTCTGGCACTATGTATAAGGACCCTCTTAGTCTAATATGCCGTTCATTTTGAAAAATAGTAACGTGTTGTAGGGATTGTAATTCTAAAGTCATCTGGCAGCCTCTTTCTTCATCAGCATCTAATAAGAGAAGCCCCATTAAGTTTTTAAAACTCCCCTGATTTGCAGCCTCACAAAAATTTTATCCTTTAATTTTGCTGCACTCACATTTGATGATCAATCAGCTGGATCTATTATTTCTTTTTATCTGATGTCTTTAACACTGAAATTAGTTTCTCATCACAGCAAGATCTTTCCTTATGACCTCTGTGTTCACCATAGCTTTCTGCAGTGTGAGTGGTATAAGTATGGTTGGAGTGTTTTGTTGATGGTTATGAACCTGATCAATATAGTTGTATATACACTCAAAAATGAACCAAGCTAAAATAGCTATAGATACATTATTATTAGTTTTCATTTCTGTTCAACTATCAATGATACGTTCCTGTTGTTAACTAAAGAAATAATGAAATATATATTTATGTTTGTGTGTTTATGTATGTTCCCTCATATTTTACATTTTGTTCTGTTTAACTGTTTGCTCTTAGATGAGACCTAGATATAGAAATATTTTTCCATAGAAAATAGCCACAACACTATGTTATTATATAAGATTAATTACACTTTGCACTACCTTTCCGGGGGTCTGTATTCAGAGGTTAGATATAAACAAAATTATTAGTTTAAAAATGCTTCTTTTATTTTAAAGTGTCTTAAAATATCTAACCTAGAGATCTGTCTCTATTCACCATTTTCGATTGTACAAAAGAATGCAAATTATATCACTATTTCTGAAGTTGAGATTCTAAATGTAAGTGATCATAACAAATTTTGATAATTTGGTTAGTGTAAGATTACTTTGTTGATACTGATTTTTTTTTTTCTTTTTGTAAGTAGAACAAATATGAAGCTACACATTTAATGTGTGAGTATGTTGGTTTAAAACTCTTCAAGGATTGAGACTGGATTAAACAGGACACACCATTTTCATGTTTAAGTTTTTAACCCTTTTGTTACCATATTTTTGGTGAACGTCTTCATATCAGTTAATTTTGAAAATAATGAAGAATTTAGTAAAATAGCTTGGTCATTTTTAAGCTGGTGTTTGGAACAAATTAAAATGAAATTTTGATTGAAGTTTTTAATCCTTTAGCATTCAGATTATTTTGTCAAATGTTATACTTATACATTCACATTTTATAAAATTTATCCTGTATTATCTTGTAGCTTTGAGATTTTGAAGATGTGATTGTTTATTTTTAGAATGACATTGCAGAGTAGGTGTGAGAGGCTGGATCTTGCCAGTTTGAATATAAAACAATTAGAATATTTGGGCCAGATATAGCAGGTTTAAATGTTAATGGGTTAATATAAATCACTTTAAGAATAGGGAGTTTGTATCATAGAAGCAGGGATGGTCTTGGGCAGGTTAGTATCAAAAAGGTTAAAGTGTTAAGTATACCAAATCTACCACAAGCATTATAGTCAATGTGGTTTGACTCTGTGATTGAAGTTTATATGACTAATAAAGCTTTCTATTGAGAATGTATAAAAAATGGCACATGCCAATATTTGAAATCTTTATGTCTCATAGATAGTTAGTTGAACTAAACATCTCAGTGTGATCCACAAATCCATTGTTACAGATATACCACTGCTCTGTACATTCATGAAGTTTCTTATAATGGGGCATGGTGCTGTTTTTCAGTTGACTTGTCTGTAGACTCTGGTGATGACTACAGTTGAAGTGGACGAAGTGTATAGAGTCTCTGCTATTGTTGCTACTATGCTCTTGTGTCTGCTGGTACACAGTATTTTATGTGGCCATGCTGGAACACTGCCTGAAGAATTTTTTAGCTGAATGAACCAACCCTAGTACTTATTTTTTTCAAGCCTGGTACTTTTTTGCTGAGCTGCTAAGTTAAAGGGACGTAAACATACCAAAACGAGTTATAAAATAGTGGTCACCCCCCACCCCCACCCACACACCCACACACACACGTTGAACTTCTCTCAATTTGCATCCACCAAATCCATTCACAAGGGTTTGGTTGGCCTGAGGCTACAGTAGAAGCCGTTCGCTCGAGGTGCTAGGCAGTGAGACTGAGCTCAGAAACATGTTGTTGGGAAGCAAGCTTCTTAACACACAGCCATGCTTGCACTCAATGTATATTTTTTGTTTTGTTTTTGTTGTTACTGAGTATAGACAGCAGATTTTAATAATAGTGTTGTAGTCGTGATCTGAGCTGTTCTTGAGAATAATTACTCATAGTGGTAGGGGAACTATGAAGGTCTGAGTTTGTTGGCTCTGATTGAAAGGTGGTAAAAACTTACATTAGTGTTTTTCTGATTTTTCTAAATATAATTTAGACTGTGACTCAGTGTTTTATTTTTTAGGGTTATTAAAATAAGTGGTAATCAATTTAATTTGTATATTAAACATATTTTGTACCAATGCAAAATTAAATCAAATATTTATACAACAGAAGGAAAATTTTTCCACAACAGTTTATTATAAAGATTAGGTAAAATATAATAGATTTTGATTGTTGCACAAAAATACAAATATTTGGGAAATATTAGAAATAGTAGCTTTTCTCTTTATTGAATAACTTGTTTTTAACTAGCTTGTATAAAAAAGAATTTATAACTTGGACAGAATTTGAATTGATTTTAATGGATAAGCTAGTATAAAAATACTAAAAGAAAAAAAAAAAAAGAAATCAACATTGTAATCACTGTTCTCATATAATGAAATTTCTGTTTCTTAATATTTTAGAATGTACAAGGATGAGCTGAAAAGTTTGTAGGATGACTATGAAGGAGTGATACTAGACTTGTGAAATCTTGCATATATTAATTTCAGTTCTTATTCATAACTTCATTCTTTCCTTCCTGGTAAATTTACATCTGACTAGCGGATCAATGAAGCTAGTATGATCTGCTGGATGTGTAATGTCAGTGTGCACACACGACAGAGTGTAAGCGCCCTGAGAGAAATGTTGGACATAAGAAGCATCAAATGTGGTGTGCAAGAGAGACGACTGCACTGGTATGGTCATATACTGCATATGGATGAGGAGAGCTGTGTGAAGAAGTGTCACTCCCTAACAGTGGAAGGAACCCATGGTTGAGGGAGACCCAGGAAGACATGGGACAAGGTGGGGAAGCATGACCTTCAAACGATGGGCCTCACAGAGGCAATGACGAAAGACCAAGGCCTCTGGAAATATGCTGTGATTGAGAAGACCCGGCAAGTAAAGTGAGATCACAGCTGTAGTCTACACCAGTGTCGCATAACCAGCTCATTTAAAAAGCATCTTTGAATCGTTGGGCGGCATGCCTTGCTTGAGGAAACCTATTGAGTCCAAGGAAAATCAAAATCAAACGGAAATTGTAGTTGTGGCTGATGCTAGTACCACCTGACTGGCTCCCATGTTAGTGGCACACAATAAGCACTCATGCGTGGGTTGTTGCCAGTACTGCCGGTCTGGCTCCCCATGCCGGTGGCATGTAAGAAGCACCATTCGAATGTGGTCGATACCAGCCCCCTGCCCCAAGTGGCTCCTGTGCCGGTAACATGTAAAAAGCATCTGAACGTGGCTGATGCCAGTGCTGCCTGACTGACTTGACTCCCATGCCAGTGGCACGTAAAAAGCACCTACTACACTCTTGGAATGGTTGGCGTTAGGAAAGCATTCCAGCTGTAGAAACATTGCCAAATCAGATTGGAGCTTGGTGTGGCCTCTTGGCTTGCCAGTCCCCAGTCAATCCATCCAACCTATACCAGCATGGAAAACGGACGTTAAATGATGATGATGATGATGTTCAAAGAAGACTTCAAATGTAACTGGTAGCAATTTCTTTTGAAAATGGACAAAATTTGGCATCGTGCTGTTTTCAATTACTTGCAGGAAAAGGATTTAGCCCCCAAGGACATTCATGCTGAAATGGTTGCTACAATAGAGGATGATGCTCCAGCTTTATCAACAGTGCAAAAGTGAGCTGCTGAATTTAGAAGGGGAAGAGAGAGTCTCGAAGATGATCTCAGGTCTGGATGTCCTGAAACTGCCACCACTGAGGAAAACATTGTGATCACCACATGGTGGTGGATGACAAGCAATTGACTATAAATCAAATAATGCTATTAGCATATCACATGAGAGAGTTGAAAATCTTCTCTACAATGAACATGGCATAACGAAGGTTTCTACTCAGTATGTGCCTCTTTTTATGACACCTAAAGGCACACCAAGCTGATCTCATCACAGGAAAATCTGACATTGTTTGAGGCAGATCCAGCTGGTTTCCTTGAATGTTTCCTAACCCAAGATGAGTGTTGGGTTGATCACTTTAAGCCAGATACAAAGTGACAATTCATGCAGTGGAAATATTCTTCCTTACCTGCTCCAAAGAAGGCCAAGGTCATTTCATCTTCAGGGAAGGTGATAGCCTTAGTTGTTTGAGATGCAAAAGGCATTGTGTTTATTGACTATCTTCAAAAGGGCCACACCATCAATGGAGAATACTATGCAAACTTGCTGGTGTAATTACAAAAGGCTATGAAGACCTCATGGAACAAAGAAATGATGGAACTCAATGACTTACTTCAAATTAAGGATGTATGTTAATGTTGTTTTGTTCCATGTCAGCCTTGATAGAGCAGATAATTATTTATGACTATGACTCTTTTGCTTTTCAGACATAGAGTACTTTTGAGAATTGAGATCCTAAAACCAAGGTTCTACATAAAAAGCATTGGTGTGGGAGCTGATGCCATGTAAAAAACACTGGTGTTGGTGGCATGTAAAAAGCACTAGTGATAGTGCCACATAAAAATACCTAGTACACTCTGTAAAGTGGTTGGCATTAAGAAGGGCATCCAGCTGTAGTAACCAAGCCAAAACAGACTATGGAACCTGGTGTGGCCCCTGGCCTTGCCAGTTTGTGTCAAGCCATGCAACCTTTGCCAGCATGGAAAATGGATGTTAAATGTTGATGATGATGTGATTTGAGGGAGATTTAGTTAGTATTTCTACCAAGTGGAGCGACAACAAAGAGACTCTTTCTCAAGTTATCAGTGAAAGAGGATTCCATTCCTAACAGAAAAAACTTTTGTTTGTAGAAGCATTGATACCAAAAGAAAAATGGATTAATGTGACTTTTCTAACATTATACTGGTATCTTGGCATTGTTTTCAAATTTACTTGGTATCTTCATTTTTCAGTATTTCAAACTTATGTAGTTATTTGTATGAAACAATACATTTAAAAGGTTTCGCTTAATTTGTGTTCCTTTATAATTCAGGGACAGAACTTTCTTCTCTGATACAACTCTGTTAAACTTGAAAGATCATTAAGAACCGCTAACTTGTCAACATGCTCCTATGTTACTATTATCTTTTACTTGTTTCTGTCATTAGATTGCAGCCATGCTGGAGCATTGCTTTGGAGAATTTTTAGTTGAACGACTGAACCCAAGTACTTATTTTAAGCCTGGTACTTATTTATACTACAACCAGTCTCTTTTGCCAAACCACTAAGCTATGGGGACATAAGCAAATTATCATTGGTTTTCAAGTGGCAGTAGGGGAAAAATATAGGCACACACACACACACACACACGCGCGCACGCGCGCGAATCTTCTTTCATTTTCCATCTACCAAATCCACTCACAAGGCTTTGGTCAGCCTGAAGCTATAGTAGAAGGACACTTGCCCAAAGTACCATGCAATGGAACCGAACCTGGAACCATGTGGTTAGGAAGCAAACTTCTTACCACACAACCACACCTGTGCCTATTCCTCATTTGTACAATTATTTAAAGACCAATTGCTACAAACTCTTACTACTTTTCTTCACTTGATGAAATGAAATGGCTATTAAGAAGAAGACTAAATAACTTGTTGATGATGGTATTATTGAGCCTCAATCCCTCCCTTGCAAATACAAATGGTAACAGTAAGAAACAGTGCCAAACAATGCTTTGTTATTAAGTATTTACTAACTATAAATTACTTCTGTTTTGATGATCTTTTGAGTTCTGCTTTCTATAGTAAACACTACAGCAAACTGGATTTAAAATCAATAACCCATCAAATGCAATGTCGATAAATGATGCCCTCCAATTCAAATTGATGAAGTCTTGTTCCAGTTCATAAGATTTCCTTTTGGTGTGACTGATGCCATAAATACTTTTCAGAGAATTAGAGATGTTACAATTATCAACAAGGATTGTCATTGACAAAACTTTTTCACAAACACAATGAGAACTTGGGTTCAATGTATTTTGGTTACTTGGAGACACAATATTGTATTGAGCAATGACAACTATCATCTTAGTCAAATATCCATTTTTAACAAGGATACAAAATGGAAACAGTTCTTTGCAATCTGTCTTAGAATGATTGAAATCTCTTGATTACTCAATGCCTAACAATGTTAAACAAAATGATTACTAGATTTATTTTTACCACTCAAAATAGGTGTTTTCTTTCTGGGAACTACTTCACCCTCTGCTAAATCCTACTTTTCCATTGTCTCACTCATAATTATCTTACCCAAAGTTCTGTTACATGCTGATATTGGTGTTTCTGGTTCAGCAATTTTAGGTGTCCTTTCACAATGTAATAAAGCCTATTGCTTTATTTTAATTGAATAATTTCAAAGCTTCTCTACCATTATCTTACTCTTCCTACTTTTTGATTATAGATGAATAACCAAGATTACTTCTTGCATTTTCAAATATGGCAGCTCCAGTTGTAATTCATTGTCTTCAGAATATATTCTTCATATTTGGTGCTTCATCTTCAATTCAATTCATGTCTTAAGATAGTTTTAATTTTTGGCACTCCTATGAATTCTAGAAAGTCATTTGAGTTGCTGGTGAAACTTCATTGTATATGGTCTCCTAATACTATAACTAGTCCCGTGCACCTTGGAATCTGGTTCTCTGCCATGTATCCTATGCATCATTTGCATAACTATTACTTGCATTGCGTTCTTTCTGTTCCTACATGTCAAACAAGGTCATTTTCAAGATGGCACAGATTTTGTTGTCTGTAAATTTCTTGAGCATGTATTTTTTGCAAGTTTAGATTTTTTTTCTTGTATATTAATGTTACCAGAATTTAACAATAGCTGCTGTTCCTGGTTAAAATCAGGATGTAGTTCAATAAATATTAGATAGAAATGCTTATTCTTCTTTAAGCTGCTTCTTTACTTCATTTAGCTGTTCCATCAAGTTAAAGTTTTCTTACAAATAAAACAGTACATCAAACATTAACTCTTGCCAGCAAGGTGAGAAGAAAAAACTGGCAGGTTGATGTACATTAAGGCTTAGTTTTCAACTCCCTTATGTTTATTATTTTCCTCCAGGCTATAAAAATGGAGTTTAAGACTGGCTGTCCGCAGGAACTCTTGTATATTCCAAACCTGAAAATAAAGCTTAGACTTCAAAGTGAATGTAGTAAAATGAAAATTTTATTTAGCAGGAAAGAGTATGAGATTGCATTGTCATCAGAAAAGTAGTCATTCTTGATATAAAGAAAATGAGTGGTAGGAACTTTTCACAGTGTATGCATTGTTAACTGTGAATAAACAAGAGGTGTAGTGGTGGCAGAGAATCACAAGATGGCTGACAGGGAAGTCTTTAAATGCAGAAATGGTTAGATTTGAATGTATTGCAATATTTGGTTTCATGCACCTGACATTCTGCCATCAAATCTTTTAAGGGCAGTTATGCCTTTCAATCCTTTGAATATGTCGAAATACGTGCTATTTTGCACTGGATATAATTCGATCATTGGTTAGATGCTAATGTTTGAAATCATAATTATTGAGTGAATTGAATTGAAGTTTTTTTGTCTTATTGAATACATTTTGACTATGGGGATGAAAAATACACAACTCATAAAATATCATTAACCAAATTTAATAACTAGCATATTTGAAATGACAAAGTAACTAACAGTTACAATTTTAGTTATTTTATTTTTTTGGTTTAGAAATTTTTTTGATGTAGAAGTGAACTTCATTTTCAAACTTAGGCCAATATGAAAATTTTTTGAGTATATGAGTTGAAATCTTATTTTCTTCAGGTGCTAACTCTTTTGTTACCAATCTGGCCCTTGGTTCTATGACAAAAACATCCTATTTTAAACTGATACAAAATTAAAATCTTCCATTTAATTTTCATGTTAATTTATGTTCCAAATGTCAACTTAATAATGACAAGGTCACTTGACTAAATTCTTCAATATTTTCAAAATTAATTGAAACAAAAGTAATATATTTTAATAGAAATTTGGTAACAAAAGGGCTAAGTAACGATGTTTGCTTTTACTTGATTTATAAAATCATTTCTGAACTGTTCATGTGATAAAAGCAAATCAGCAATCGTTGGTATTTAGAAATAATCTCAACTAAAATTCCTATTAATATGGAATTTGCTAGATATTTGGGAAATAGAAGGTAAATATGGTGTTGTGGCATTTCTTTTTGATTATATTAATACAAAACAATATATTATTTCTGTTCTCCAGTTTTGATTCTGGGGTTGCTTTTCTTTTTAATGAGTGTTATATTTTTAAACAACCCAAGTCATCTTTGTATTCTACTGTATGTTTATAATGTGCTTTTAGCTATCAACTTAACCATCATCTCCCATTCAGTGACACCTTAGAAATTATAGTTTCAGTTTAATTCTATCATCAGTTATTTTGTTTTTATAAATATTTATATTTTAAAACTTTTGTCTTATGATCACTGATTATTTTCCTTAAATCTGCAGCTATGTTGATAATGTTCCTACTTATGTTAGCACTGTGTCAGTCATGTTTCTGTTTTATTGCTTTCCTTAAACTAGTTGTGTACATGGTTCTTTATTTGTCAGAAAATGGCTTTAAGCTATATGAAACCTGTCAACAAAGAGACATAAGAAAAAAGCAAAAAAAAAAAAGCAACTACTAAAACACTGAAAAACAATGAATAAATAAATAAATAAATAAATAATAAAGGTACTGGAAAGCAAATGAATAAAAGGGAAAATTTGTTTTTCTTTAAGAATTATAGTTTTGAGAAGAAAAAATGAAAAAAAGATATGTTGCTTAAGCAACACAAACATATCCTTTTGAAAAGCTGTTTTGTCTTTCTTTAAGAAGAAAAATACTAAGTTGAAAGAAAAATGTTAATTCAATTATGTTTGAAAAAGTTAAGATATACTCAGAACATTGAATCAATGAAGACTAGAGTAGAAAGAGAAAAACGAATATTTTTTTTTCATTTGCATTTTGATAAAATTTTTTCCCTTCGAAAGCATCTTCCATTTGGTGGAGAAAAATTTACTTTTTCCAATAGATTTAGTACCAACTGCCTCCAGTTATATCTTTTTGTTTCTTTCAGATATAATAAATTTTTAAAGATTGTCTGAAATTCAGTTGAAGAAAGAAAAAAAAAAAGAATTTGGCAAATGTTCACAATTTGCTTTTGATACTGAGTTTTTAATGTTCTCTTATTTTGATAGAAAAGTTTTGTGTGAAATTAACTCATATAAGGCTTCAGAGAGAAATGCTTGCTTACTACATTTTATTCCAAATAGTTTAAATGAATATTAGGTCCTTTGAAATAGCTAGACTTTATTATATTATAGACACAATTTCAGTGTTTTTTTTTTCTTCGTTGTTTGCCCCCTTAGAGCGTCAACTCTATGAACTTACTCTTTCCTTAAGCTGCTTAAGAGATAAAAGTGTTACTTTTAAAATATGATCTATTATAATACCCATTTATTAACTGTACTAGCTTTATTTGCAATAATAATCAGAGTAGTAACCAGATCAATACACTGTTCTTCAGTTTTAAATTCTTGTGTAAATTTGTGGTACAGTATAACCAAGCAATATTGAGATGTTTTGTAAAATAGTCTAACTATGCATATAAAGAGACCTCATCATTATCTACATAGGTACTTACTACATTAAACTAACCAGACATAAAACCCTGGTACTTAAACTTAGTCTTTGTACATCAGTTTAGAATTTATGCTCTCTAAATGTTAGCATATTAGCTTTATTATTTATACAGTTCTTTTAAAGAGTTAGTAAAATGAAATATTTTGCCAATTGGTTAGCATAAAATCAAAGACAAATTAGTCATGGTAAAATAAATTTTAATGAAGTAGCCATTCATTTGACAAAACTCTTAAATATCTTCTTTATTTGCTTGTCAAACTTTTCCTTTCTATACGAGATAGTAGTTTTCATAAATATTTGTTTTTCCAATAGAAATATTTATCTCAAGTCTAAATTGTTATTATGCAAGTCTGACTATTTGAAAATCATCAAAGTTGTACAATTCCTGAACTTGATTATAGGAATAAAAAGTTTATGTATCAGTGTGTGTAAATTTCCTAACCTTATGTTATCAAGATGTTTTCAACAGTGTTTAGCAACACAGCTTAGTACAATTTTCAGCCAAGTTTTGTCTCTGACACAGTAACATGACATTACAGCTATAGAGGGTGCTATGTTTTTGAAATGATTGTACATAGCTTAGATACATGTTCTGAGTTGTTTTGCCAAACTTCATTTTCCTTTTTGTGCTAAATAATTTTAATTAATCATTTTTGAAGTAGTTACCTTCATAATTATTCTGAATTACTTGTCTTAAGGAGTCTAATAAGTTTGTTATAACCCAGGACTTTGGGTAGTAATGCAAATTTATTCAGTTCATTTACTACCAGCCTTTTATATAAAAGCAGAATTTGCAAGGCAAATGTAATTTTGCCCCTAATGTATTATTTAATGAAAATATGAAATGCAAAATACATACTAATTAGTTCCTTATTATACTTGCAAAATATGTTGCTAATATTTGGCATAAAACATCTATATTAAATTCTTAATTGTTCAAAACAAAAGAATTATTTTGTACAACTCTGGATCTTATTTAAAACAGTTATTTTACTTGGCTAATTTTGAAGTAACCATGGCAGTTGGAATCTTAATACAGAAGAGTCAAATATAAACTATCATTCTCAAAATCTGGACCACTTCTGAAACTTGAACTTGAGCAATATATTTAATCAATATGTTTTAATCAATTTATGAATTTCTTCTTCTGATTGTTTTTGGAATAAAATCTATTGCTTACTGATATGATCTTTGACATATGTTCATTTTTATTACATATAGAGGCAATGGGCAGGTAATTATGTATGTTTAATACCTCACAAACAGTACACACATATGTCTGATGCTTTACTGTTATTAAACAAGAAGCTTCCTAAGTCATTACACGACACTGAACATATACTCAGACATAGTGGAATTTAGATGAAAAAGCTCAATCTTCTAGTAGGCAAATTCATACAAAGTTAAGATTTTTTAAAATTCAAGATAACTTTAAACGTAATTCTAGTGTCTCTTTAAATGTTAGCTTGTCTTTAAGAACAAAGAAAAAAAATAAAAGCAGTAACAAAAACCTCCTCATTTCTAAACTTCATATCTTAAGGTAGAATATAGTCTTTAAAATATCTGAAGAACAATAATGTAAATGGCTAATGGAATTTTAAATATGAGTTATCCCTTGCTGCTATATATCTTCATACAGTTTGACATTTCAATATTGTGTCAGATATTTTCCTACTAAGAAATATAATTTTGTTAAAACTCAGATTCTCAAATTGATTATAACTTTAAATTACTGTTATTATTTATGCATAGGTTTCAGTGTTTTGCTTGCTTTATCACAAGTTAAATTCAGCTTGCCATTTTTCTTTCTTTCTCATTTTGAAGAGAGGTTTGTAATGTTAATTTTCTCTTTGACTTGTTTGTTTCTGAAGTGCTCCATCAGTATGTCTTTTGACCTTTTAATGCATACTATGAAAATATGTTTTATTATGTATTTTAATTAAGTCATATAGTTCTAGAATAAGTAGTTTATGTGCATGTGAGTAGATCACACATGAATATTTCAACACAACCACGCTTGCCACCAGTGTTTACTATTGGTTAACACCAATGTAAATCAATGCAAGAGTTTTATTGTAATTTCCATTTGGCTACAACTTATTTCAGCTGTTAAATAAATCTTAGTTAATGTTGATTAAGAGATTTTAATGTTTTGAGCAGCGTGTTTAGTTCCCCCTCACATCTCGATAAGCTAACAACTTCCATTTTGGTTTGAAGTTAATTTTTTAATACATTCCCTGCAAAATATCTTTACAAGATAGAAGCATCCCTATGCTTTCGATCTTATCAGAATTTCTATGAAATTTGTATCAATAAAAGCAAAACATTGATATTTCAAATGCTCTAAAATTTTCTTCAGTTGAAAATATAATATGTACTATTCCATATTATATGAAATTTATTTTATACAATGCGGATCAGAACAAACGTTGGCTTTAATCTATTAACCCTTTAGCATTCAGATGAATCCTTATACATCCGCATTGTTTCAAATTAATCATGTATTATCTCATAGCTTCATGATTTTGATGATGTGGTTGTTTATGTTTAGAGTGACATTGTAGGGTAAATACGAGAGGCCAGATCTGGCCAGTTTGAACATAAAAACAAATCAAATATTTGGGCTGGATATGGCCTGTTTGAATGCTAAAGGGTTAAATGAAATGTGATATTTCTAAACTACCTTTATGACCAAATTATAAGTTCCACATGAGAAGGCTATGAGATCTTGTACCAGTCATTATACTGACCACTGATGACAGCAAGTGCTGTTAAAATCTTTCTTTCATAATCTGTTATTCCTGTGGTTCTCAACCATTTTTATCTATGGACCCCTTTGATTACTATTCTGGTGCCCCCCCCTGCCCTACCCATTCGATGTTTAAACCTAATTTTATAGATACTTCTTCTGGAATTCCTATTTTGTTATTTACACATTAACTTGTGTAGGTTGAACTATGTAAAAAATTTGGGTAAGAAATTTAATTGTTTCTTGTTATAAACACATCTGAATCAAAACTTCTTCATTGACCCTTAATACACTACTGTGGATCCCCAATTTACTATTTTACTTGCATGGACCCCTTCCCCCAAATTTTATATGGACCCACAGAGGTCATATGGACTTCAGTTAAGACCCACTGTGTTATTGCATTCAATCTACTGGTGTATACAGTTAGCTAGCTGAGGCCAGTTGCTTGAACCCTTCTGGTGTAGGCTTGTAATCTTTTCAACCATATTTACACATGTTTGACTCTTCACACTTCTAATGTAAAGGTGCATTAAGTGATTTATCTTGTTGCCCAATAAAGTACAAAGAAACGACATGTCATATATCTGTATAAATACCACACACACACACACACACACTCACAAAAGAAGGACACTCTTATAGAAAATTTATACTCACACTGTAGTATACATTATGTTATTGTAATCTATTCGTTGTAAGCAATGAGAGCAAATTTAGAGAATACCATAGGTTCTGCACAAGTGTTTGTTCATTTGAAAGAAATTTATTTCACAAGTAGTTCAATGTGTGTGTGTGTTGTTCATATTTGTGTTTATATATATATATATATATATATATATATATATATATATATATATATATATATATATATATAGAGAGAGAGAGAGAGAGAGAGAGAGAGAGAGAGAGAGAGAGAGAGAAGTGCAGATCTGACTGTGTGGTTAAGAAGTTTGTTTCTTGACCACATGATCTTGGACTCAGTCTCACTGAAGCCCTGGATCAATCTAAGCCTTGTGAATGGATTTCATTATCGGAAACTGAAAAAAATTTGTGTGTATGTGCACGCACGTGCATGTGAGTGTATGTGTGTGTGTGTGTATATCTGTGTCTTCTTGTCTTGACATCACATGGTAATTGTCAACGAGTATCATTATCATACAAGCAGTGTCATTCATTTCTAGACTTCTGTGAGAACATTCTTGTCCATGGGAAGATATCTTGTTTGGAAACAGTCATGTGTGGGTCACAGGGAGGGCAAGCATGGATAAGTAGACATTGAAGCAATGACGAGGGTGTTGATGATAATGATGATTCACATTTAAATGTGTCTTAAATTCACATCTTATGCTCTGTAAATCAGACGTAATTTTTGTAATATTTGAATATAGTTCAGATTTAATATAATCGTTTGATTCATAGACCATACATGACACATGAATACTTTAGAAGTATAAACATATTTATGCTTGAAATAATGAAAGAAAGTATTTTCTATCTTGGTATCTGAAACTGCACAGTAACATCATCATCATCATCATCATCGTTTAACGTCCGCTTTCCATGCTAGCATGGGTTGGACGATTTGACTGAGGACTGGTGAAACCGGATGGCAACACCAGGCTCCAGTCTGATTTGGCAGGGTTTCTACAGCTGGATGCCCTTCCTAACGCCAACCACTCAGAGAGTGTTCCTACATATTGCATCAAGTAGCATTGGGTACCTCTGTTGCTGTGTGTATGTTTATAAATGTATATATATATATATATATATATATGTATATCATCATCATCATTGTTTAACATCCATCTTCCATGCATGCATGGGTAGGACAGTTGACAGGAACCAGCCAAGGCTACTGTGTCTGTTTTGGCAAGGGTTTTATGGCTGGATGCCCTTCCTAACACTAACCACTCTGCGGAGTAGACTCGGTGCTTTTTACGTGGCACTAGCACAGTTGAGGCCAGTTTTGACAAGGTTTTTACAGCTGGATGTCCTTCCAGATGCCAACCATGTTACAGTGTGGACTGGATGCTTTTAACGTGGCACCAGGGTAACCAAGTAACTCACAAGACAAGGAATTATGAGAGGGGCAGGTAATTTGTGTCAGCAGATGAAAGTTAGAGTGTGACAAATAGACAGAGAGACAGAAGCAGGTGTCTCGCCACTACAGAGGGGGCATTAGAGGAAGTGATCCAGTATCAAATGATGAAAGGTTAGAGTGTAATAGAGAAATAGAGAGGCAAAAATAGGTGTCTTGCTATAGAGGAGGTACAGGGTTACTCAGTGAGAGAAAGAAGCCAGAAACAAGTGTGCTGATGTAAAGTTGATACTTGGTTACCTAGTCAGAGGAAAAACAAGGAGAGAGAGTAGGAAACAGCAAAAATGTAAGAGAGAGCAGAAGAGAGATGGTGTAGTACTAGGGTATACTTACAAGTAACAGGAATATGGTCATAGAACCTGGTTAGCAAAATAGGAAGTGGGTGGTGGGGAGCAGTGATACAGTGAGCACGGCAGTGAGGGCAAGAAAGGGGATTGGACAACAATCGTAGTGTATGAGGAAGAAGTGTGAGGAAGAGCAAGATGCAATTAGAAGTGGAGTTGTAGTTTGATTTCTTAGGGTAGAGTGGGTGAAAAGTGTGTTGTTACATGGGGGTGGGACCCAACTCTTCTAGCACTCAGTTTCGTGGATGGGTCTTCCCTAGGACCTTATATTATCAAACATCTCAGTCTGTTGTCATTTCCTGTGTGAACCCCAACATCCTAAGATCAGTCCTCACCACTTCATCCTATATCTTCCTAGGTCTCCTTCTTCTGCAGGTACCATCCACTTTCAGTGACATGCACAAGGCCAGCAATTTTAGGGGGTGCAGGCAAGTTGATTACATTGACCCCAGTGCTCACTGGTATTTATTTTATCAACCTTGAAAGAGTGAAAGGCAAAGAGGGCCTTGGTGGAATTTGAACTCAGAACATAAGGACAGATGAAATACTGCCAAGCATTTTGCATACTATTTCTACAAACTCTACTATTCTAATAATAATAATAATAATAATAATGATTTAGGCAAAAAGGATAAACAAGGGGATTAGCTGGCAGTATTGGCTTCAGTGCTTGACTGGTACTTTATTTTATTGACCCCAAAAGGAGGTGAGAAAATCGTAAATACACACACCACACATATGACTATACAAATAGTTTATCTTAATTTCTTTCATTAACGAAAAATTGTTTGAATCATTGATGACATTTTATGTTTCTTGTAAATAGACCACATTGTTCTAATGCCTTTAAGTTTTATGAGACAATTTGGCAATGCTAAAAATCATATTTTGGCTAGATTTAACTCAGGATCCATTGAATTACATGTGCCTCTATTAAGAAATCAGAGTTTAATAAAGAAAAGAAAGGAAAATTATGAAAATAATAAAAAGAGAATTGTATAAAAAATAGTTTACTGAAGGAACAAATGGGAATACATTACCTTATTTGGTTATCTTTTTTGGAACTGCTACATCAGACGGAAATCATTGAAATTTGTTGAAATAACATGATTATTACAATGTGATTTGATTAGGGGAAAAGCTTTCATAAGAATCAAACTTCACTCCATTAAGATCTTTTATTTCACATTGCAAGTATTATATTTGTTAAATGGGAGATCTATTAAATTGTCTAATGAGTGTAAAGTAAAATAAAAGGAAGTAACCAAGATGAAAACAAAGCTGAAACACCAAAGAAATAAGTAGGTTTCTTGTGAGATGTTTTACTCTATCTCCTTGTTTTCAGCTGTACTGTAGTTTAGTTATCTACTTTTTTTTTAAAACATTTATTTATCATTTAACAAATAGAAACTATAACAATGTTTTCTGTTTTGTTTGCTATTGCATAAACACATAGGAAATATTCTATTTTACATTTGAAATGATGTTGCATTCTGTTACTGTTAATTCTGTATGATGTAGAATTCTGCTATGAAATGACAAGCTTTTAACTTGTGAATAATTTGTTTACAAAAATACCAAAGAATTAATAAAATTAATAATAAAATTAGAAGGGAGATGTTCCACTCTGTTAGTGCAGTAACTTTATTCTAAGTTGGATTCTAGACACGTGTATCCTAAATTATCAATATTTTCCACTTCTATACCATTCTAGGATTTATTGTCCTTTGATAAACTATTTGGACCCTTTTTTTTATATTTAAAAAAAAAAAATCTTTTACAGAATGTTTATATTTCTTTCTGCACATACTTGTGTGTGTTGTTCTCATGCACATGATTCTTTAAACTTTTAACCCCCACCCCCACATCATTATACTTCATGACTAACTGAGATAGGAAGACCAAGCAGTGCTGATGGTAGATAATGGCATCTGCAATGCTTCGTTATCTCCCTCCGTCTTACCTTTTTCTTATACTCTTCAACCTCATTTACAGTCATCCAAATCATATTTCTTCATTGCTTTTTCAAGCAAGAGCTCTACTAGAACTATTGCAATTAGCTTCTTACAACATAGAAACTTATTCAGTTGTGCAAATTAGATTTCCTGAAATACTAGGTATCTTGTACTTCAGGAAATACTATATAAGATGTTTGTAACAAAACAGTGAAGTTAGGTGTCATATCTAAGTGGTCAAATAAGTTATCGATTGGACCATTTGTTATCAACAATACAAATACATCACAATCTTCAAAAGCAACATTTTTTTTTTAAATTCTTGATTTGAGAAATGATGTTTTACATTTCAGGAAAGATTGACTCAATCTTCTAATATTTCTGCTTGTCATTACATTACTTAGCCCATCAGTAACACTTTCACGGGATTATAGGAAAAGATGGAGAAAGAAAAAGAGGATAAGGCAAAGAGTGAGGCAGAAAGAGAGAGAAAGAAAAAGATGAAGAGAATAGCGTCCATGACATGTGGTAGAGGGAACGTAATATTTATTACGTGGTTAAGAAAGTTAGTTGAAGATAGTGATATAGAGGAGAGTTAGGAATATAATTTTAGCAGAGGGGTGATGTTCTGATGGTGAGATTAAAGAAAGGCAAAGAGAGAGAGATGGGGATGGTGAGTGTATAACGAAAAGTAATTTTTAAAAAAAAGAAGCTAAGATTTTTATATCACCTATCACTTAATGCATGCACATCTCAAACTTGCCATTCACTTTAGAAAGAAACCAGTTTCCCGCTCACCTGTCATATGCAATGACTATCAAGAAATCACAAGGGTAGACATTTGATAAAGTGGGGTTGTTCTTGCCTGAACCTGTATTCGGCCATGGTCAGCCATGTGTTGCATTCTCAAGGGCTTGCAAATTATCTAATGTGAGAGTTAAAGTTTTCAACACTGACAAACAAGGGGAAAGAAGAGGGAGAACTTACATGGAGGTCATAGTCTGCAAAGAAATATTGGATTGAAAGGTGTACGCAGATTTAAATGTGACCCATTGCCTAGGCTTATAAGTTACCAACAATGTGATTTTCAGAGTATGCCATGTTGTATTAAATTTTTACCCCCATGTGACCCCTATATTTTACATATAAAATAATTTTTTTACTATAAAATTTTTGTTTTCTAGATATGAGATTGTGACCATGTAAATTTTAAAATGTAATTTTTCTGTTTATGGGGAAAAATAAGAGTGAATATTCATTTTATGAGTGCTGTGTATTAAGTCTATAAAATTGTGCGCATTAAGTAATCATCGTATTCCAATTTCCTTCACTTTTCAGTGAATAGCAGATGAATGACGACTATCTTTTGATACACACACAACACAGGCTATGCTTTCAGGCATTTTGGGATAAAGTTTTAGGAATAACCCAATAGGTTTACTATTAATTCTGTGAAATATTCATGGGTCCTGTTAGTTAAAACATATGATGATCTTTTAGTTTTACCTGCAACTTTGGATTGATTTACTTTTACCTTTTCTTTTGCTGTTTCATTTTCTTCTTGTCACTGTTGTTCAGTCATCTGTCATTAAAGTCATGTTTCCTCCTTGGTCTGAATCATTTCTAAAAACATTGGACTTATGCGGATGATATCATACCTTTACTACAAATATACCATTGTGCATCTTGGAGTTGAAGGAATTTGTTTATAAAATATTTTACTCTGTTTCTGGTTTTGCAAAACAATGCTAGTAGACATTGGTTTTTTTTTTCTGACAGCATGTAAAATCATTCTTTTTTTTTGTTTTGCTTTCTTTAGTAATTAGAATTTTCTTTGGAAGTAAGTAATTTTTATTTGAAATTTAGGAGCAATTTCACTTCTAATCAAGGCATGATTATGTATTACTGTACAAAATCATGGGGTTCAGTCTTCACTGTGACTCAGTTATTGGATCCTGAAGTTGTACTATGACTAGAAATGTTTGTTGTTACATTTGCATTTTTCATGGAAAAGAAAGTTAGAAAATTTCAATTTTATTGTGGTATAAATATGTGTATATTTTAAAAGCAAAAAGAATTTTGAGCCATATACAGCTACAGAGTATGTATTTATAAAAAAAAATTACAGCTTGTAATTTTTTAAAAGGATTTAATGAACTTTAATTTATTGGCCATGGATTAGACGTAAACAATAATTTAGAATTTACCAAAGTAAAATAAATTTCATTCTGGAACAGTTGCTATAACATTTTAAGAATTATAGATTGCTCTATAAGTAATAAATCTTCAACTCTGGTTTTTTTTTTCTAGCAGGTTGACAGTTAATGTAGACTTTCTGTATGGTAGATTCATTGGAGCAGTCAGCAGTAAGAAAACATGTGAAATGGATAGTGCGAAATGTTTGATAGACTCCTTCTTGTTGTCAACAACTTTTGTCATGTAGGTAACCTGATTAACAGTGTAGGAGGGTGCTCCAAGAGCATAGAAGGCAGAGTAAGAATAACATGGATAAGGTTCAGGTAATGCCTCTGCCAGTAATGAATAATGATGAAGAATGAAGGGCAGATTATCTGATGCTTGTGTATAAACATTTATACTACATAATTGTGAGACATAGGCTTTTGAATGAAGTGTTTTGCAAAGTTCCCATGAATAGCCAATCTTAAACTTTTCTGTTGTAGTCTGGAGAACTATAGCAAACAAGAAGGGGCTGTGAACTAACTCCTGATGGACACTAAAATTCTTGCTGAACTTGTTGCTAACTCAGCTTTGCTTACAGCAATGGCTTGCATGACATTCACATGTCAGAAGATTACAGGTTGTGCCACCCTGTCAAAGGCTTTCTTCATCAAAGTCAATAAATCCTTGAGACAGCTGTTAGCTCCTTCTGTAGTTGTCACACTAGGAAGCAGACACCACTGTTGCCTTGTTCTAGGAGACAAAACAAACTGCATCTCATCTAACCTTCTTTCCATAACTTTCAGTTTAATGTCTTGGTATTTGTTTCTTTCTAGAGTGTCTCCTTTTCTTTTATAGTAGTTGGTGTGTGATGTTGCTATGTTAGTCTTTGGGAATGACTATTCCTTTACTATTGTCTTTATTGTGTTAGTGAATAATGTATGTCCTGGTATGTCAGTTGTTTACAACATGTCATTGACTATCACTAATGCCTGGATGCTTTCTCTGCTTCATATCACTAAAAAGCATCTCAACCTTTGAGCTGTGAATTTCAGTATTTAATTCCTCCATTGGTTCTGTGTAGGATAGGCACTCTGTCTCAAGCATTGTTCTCATTCAGCCATCTCGGGTTGCAGCAGTTCCATGCTTCTCCTTAGCATCAATCAGGGCATATATACCACTTTCATTACATGCACTTCTCACAACTGACATTCTGATTTACTGATACATTGGTTTGTAATCTGGAATACCTCACATTTCTAATTTTCACATCACTCCTCTTACTTTCCACTCCACTCCTTGCTTAGAATACTTGATATCTTAGTCACTCTCCTAACTATCTGATATTTCCATCATTCTTTCTAGGCTTACTGCTTATCTTTTTTTTATTTATAAAATTCTATTGACTGTACTATTCACCCATGTTATCTTCTGCTTGGCTAGCACCAATGCTCCATCCACAAATCTGTTCAGTGGCTCACAGCAGTTTGTTTTATAAAACCTTCCATTTATCTTCTATGTTATGGGTCTCTGTCTCTTTTTCCTTGCCATGTGCATCACTGATTGTTTCTTTAAACAATTGGTGATGCAAATATCAGGGAGGATTCTGGGTGAAGGATCTTCCAGTTTCCATACCTTCCCTCCCTGGATTGTCTTTTGTCTTTAGATCCTTTTAGCTGTTGCTGTGATGTCACTAGTATATATTGAGCTGTCCATTCTACCCCAGTGAAAAATTTAATAGAACTAATTCAACTTGCTATGTATTCCATTTCCTGGTGATCATAAAATCTATATGGCTTATGTATTCACCTGAGTGGTTAGTGAATATGGTTTGTTTTCTCAAGTTAGTTTTGCAAATAGTTAAGTGGTTCACTTTTCCAAAACAAATAAACAATCAGTTTGTGTTAATTTTTTTAACAGAAAATTTATATTTTCCTTTATGATATAGTTTTCAACATTCATTTTTTTTTCTTCTGTTTTTGCTTTTTTGTATGTTTGCTTCTGTTTCTTTTCTGCACTTTGTGATTTGTTTTCTTGTAAATATTCTTCTATTTTTAAAAACTTTTTCAAACTTTGAGTTAGAGTCTCAAATTTTAGGTCATGGCACTCTGTGGGTTTCTTCAAATGCTTTTCGCGTTTAGTAACATTCTAGGAATTTTGAAGCAAAACCCATGTTCAGTCTTTGAAGGTAGATTATTCTTGTACCAATTTGCATGCCAGAAATATCTTGGTATTAGTTTTTCTTGATCTTGTGATGCTGTATGCTCATGCCTTTTAGAAGCTGTGCATGATTGAGTTTGTTCTGGTTTGTTCAAAATTTGAAAGGAGGTCTTTTTAAGAAGCTCCTCATTTACAAATGGAACTATAAATAACAGTTCCCAATATATACGGTAAAAATCTCCTGATATGGAAAAAAAGAGTGGACATAATCACTTTACAGACTCAAACAGTGTGCTTATTATGTGTTAGATACTCATGGTAGGATACTTTTATAGAACATATAACCACACAGCCACTCCTGTGCCTCCTTAATTCTTAATAGAAATATATAATTGCATATACTATATGATCTCACTCGTGTGTTAGTTAATTGTTCTAACATTTACTTATTTGATGGTTTTGTTAGGTTTGAAGCTCCATATAAATTTACATATATTTAAATGCTGAAGTGCAGTGAAAGAGTACTGAACTGTGGACCCAAATTTCTTGTGTTTTGTTGTGCTTTAATACAAAGCCTACAAACCATAATCGTCATTGGAAATAACCACTTGATGGTTTTAGAAAGTGTAGCAAATATCCAGCTCTGAGGAAACTATTCAACTATATACTAACATGAGTGAGAGAGAAAAAAAAACATGTAAAAAATTCATAAAAAAAAGTAAGCAAATAAAACATAAATACCCCCCCCCCCCCCAATATTTTTCAGCTATTTTTTCCATATTGTTATAATAAGTTTTATAAATTTCCACTCAGGAATTCCACAGTTTATTGTTTCATTTGATAAAACTAACTAAACATAACTATTTTTATTGTATTATTTTTATTAATCAGTGAAAGAGTCTTAAAAGATTTCAAATCTTGCAAACAGAATTTTATTGCAAATAGTTGCTGAACATTTATATCCTGTCTTGGTAGGTGATGAATTATCATTACTCTGGAATCACATCAATATAATATACAATAGAAATATAAAAGAAAATGTAATAATTATTTCTATATGTAAGTTTCAGAAAATAAATCTAATCAAAACTGATGATTTTTTTGGTATTAATTTGATATTTCTCTCCTCCCCTTTTTATTTTCCTTTTACTTTACCTAGCCAAAAAGTTGAGTGGCAGATACGAGTTAAGACAGTGAAATATTATCAGCTGAAAAACCAGGAGCTAATAAACCAGTATACTTCAGTTAGAAGAAATTCTAGTATAAGAAGTATATTGTATAAATATATTGTGCTTAACACCTGAAGATAGGATTATAGAAATCTTGGAGAACTTTAGAATAAAATAATTGCAACTATTATGCAAACTATATATTTTCGTTATATGTAAATTGTTTTCATTGTAGGATGTTGACAATTTTAATATCTTGAAACCACAAGTATTTAATATTGAGTATGTGAATTAGCTTTTTTAAATTTACAGTTTTCCTTGATATATTTTTGCTTTTATCATAAAATTAATACTATCATAATAGATATTCACCTTTCTTCCCTTCACCTCTTACACATTCCATTTTTATGGAATGTCTTGCTAGATGAATTACCCTGGAGTGGCAAAGAACATAAAATTGTTAACAGTGATGAAGATTAATTTTGTTAATTTTGTTTCTGCAACATTGCCCCACCTTCAAATTATATTAGCAAATAGTATTTTCGAAAGATTTACTGAAGAGTTTATTGAATTTTAATGTAGTTTTCCCTCTTTTTAAATGACTACATTATTTATATTAAATTTATATTAAGTTTTGTAGCAAGTTTTCATTTCTAACAATATGATTACTTTGTGAAATGTGAAGAACCAGGTGTAATAAAGTATTTTGTTATTTGTTGCTGTAATTCTTAATATTGAGAATTATAGCAACAAACATGAAATATATTTTTATAGAACGGAATTTAATTACTGTTTGAAATGGATTAATCTTCATTAAAACTTGTTGCTCAAGAAAAAAAAAATGTATTTTTTAAGTAAATTAAATAGGTTATGATTAAAGGTTTGGGAATTATTAACTTTTCTTTTCATGGATGTGTATTAAGAATGAATTTTTCTATCATGCAGTCCATTATTTTCAATTTCAAATATCTAATTTCTTTTTCCTCCTTTGATTTGTACTTAACTTCTTACTAAGTTACAATCTGTAACTTGCTTGACTCTTGTTTTGATTATTTTTCTTCTGTTTTAATAATTCTTTTGAATTTTTAATAATTCTTATGGCATATGGCTCTTTGTTGTAACCATTGTTATTACCTTGTTGTAGTGTGACTATTTGTGCATGGGTGTATATATGTTTATGAGTACAAACAGAGAAGAGAACTCAATACATGATGCAAAGTTTATATCTTGTTTAAAAATTTTTTACTTGTTTCAGTCATTAGACTGCAGCCATGCTGGGGCACTACCTTGAAGAATTTTAGTTGAATGAATTGACCCCAATACTTATTCTTTTTAAGCCTGGTACTTTTGGTACTTTTGCTGGATTGCTAAGTTATAGGGAGGTAAACATATCAACAGTGGTTGTCGAGCGGTGATGGAGAACAAACAGGCACAAAGACATAAACACACACACACACACACACATGATTGAACCAAATTTGATGACTGGCACCTGTGCCAGTGGGGCACTAAGAGCACCGTCCGAGCGTGATCGTTGCCAGAGCAGCTGTCTGGCTTCTCTCACGTAAATAACACCATTTGAGCATGATCGTTATCAGCGTTGCCTTACTGGCACGTAAAAAAAAACATTCGAGCAAGGTCGTTGCCAGTGCCGCTGGACTGGCTCCTGTGCAAGCGTCATGTAAAAAACACCATTTTGAGCGTGGCCGTTGCCAGTACCGCCTGACTGGCCCTCATGCCGGTGGCATGTAAAAGCACCCACTACACTCTTGGAGTGGTTGGCATTAGAAAGGGCATCCTGCTGTAGAAACTCTGCCGAATAAGATTGGAGCTTGGTGCAGCCTTCTAGTTCGCCAGTCCTCAGTCAAATCGTCCAACCCATGCTAGCATGGAAGGCGGATGTTAAATGATGATGATTATATATAGGTACACGACACTGCTTTTCCTCTTCCCAGGCTACAGGCCCACACCCCCAACACCCATACTGTTAGGATTGGCACTCTCAACGTCGGCACGCTGAAAGGTAGATCTGGTGAAATTGTTGAGATGCTTGAACGGAGATGCGTAGATATGTGCTGCATCCAGGAAGTAAGATGGAGAGGAGGTTCTGCAAGGTTCCTCACAGGCAAAGAACACAGGTACAAGATTTTCTGGGCAGGGAACACTGACGGGGTCGGGGGCGTAGGAATACTTCTAGCGGAGAAATGGGTGGATAAGGTAATCGAGGTCGTTAGAGTAAGTGACAGAGTACTTAAGATCAGACTAGTGCTTCATCATAGATTAGCTACTGTCATCTCAGCCTATGCACCTCAACCTGGGCTACCAGATGGTCTGAAAGACCAATTCTATGACACCCTCTTGCAAACTACCTCGTCGACGAGTGACAGGGACCTTCTCTTTGTGGCTGGAGACTTCAACGGTCATGTCGGACGTCGTGCTGGGGGCTTCCATGGCATACATGGAGGCTATGGCTTCGGTTCCCGCAACGAGGAGGGAACCAGACTGCTGGAGTTCTGTGATGCAACCAATCTTATGGTCTGCAATACCAACTTCAGGAAACCTGCCAGTCACCTAGTCACCTACCGCTCCGGCAGACACTCTAGCCAAATCGACTACATCCTCGCCAGAAATAGGGAAAGAGGGCGGCTTATAAATGCCAAAACCTACCCTGGCGAAGAATGTACCCCACAACATAGATTAGTAGTTAGCGACTTTGGGATCAAGGCAAAATGGGTGCCCAGAATTAGACAGGCTTGGAGAAGAAGGGTGTGGAAGCTTAAAGACCCTGCAAACGGACAGAGACTTAGAGACAAGTTACTTGAAGCATTTAACGAAATAGAAGGGGATATAGCATCATACAACGTGGAAGACAATTGGAGATTTCTGCGGGACAACCTGTTGAAAGCCACCGACCAGATTTGTGGGTGGTGTAAGGTCCCCTCCCAACCCAGAGTAACGTGGTGGTGGAACAAGGAGGTAGACAGGGCTATTAGACAAAAGAAACAAGCTTGGAAGGACTGGAAGAACGGTGGTAGCAGGGAATTGTACCAATGTGCCAGAAGGGAGGCTAGGCAACAGGTTTATTTAGCCAGAGGGGAAGCAGATAAGGAAAGATTTGCCAATGTTCTGCGCCGTGAGGACCAAAGACTCGAGGTATTTCGGGTTGCAAGACAGTGTAGGAGAGAGAATAGTGATGTTGTAGGAGAGAAATGTGTTCGCATGGATGATGGTACGCTTGCATTAAATGAGGATGCAAAGAAAGAGGTCTGGAGATGCCACTACGATAGATTGCTTAATAAAGAGAATGAATGGGAGAAAGAGAGCCTGCCTTATGTCGACCCAATAGAGGGACCAGCTATCCGAGTTGATAGTACCAGGGTAGATAAAGCAATTAAGAGTATGAAGACCGGGAAAGCCCCCGGCCCATCAGGAATCACTGCAGAGATGCTCAAAATATCTGGCAGTGTTGGCTATAGCCTAGTCACCCGTATTACGAACCAGGTGATACACGAAGGAGTCATACCCTATGACTGGTGTAGCAGCATCATAGTCAACTGCTACAAAGGTAAAGGGGACGCTTTAGATACAAATAATTACAGAGGCATCAAGCTGTTAGATCAGGTTATGAAAGTTACAGAGAGGGTCATAGCCCAACTAATTAGGGAGCGAATCAATTTAGATGAGATGCAGTTTGGGTTCGTGCCAGGTAAAAGCACTACTGATGCCTTATTTCTAGTGAGACAGTTGCAAGAGAAATACCTAGCCAAGGATAAACCTCTGTACCTGGCTTTCGTTGACATGGAGAAAGCCTTTGACAGGGTCCCCCGATCCCTTATCTGGTGGTCAATGAGGAAACTTGGGATAGAAGAATGGCTAGTGAGAGCTGTGCGAGCCATGTACAGAGATGCGGCCAGTAAGGTGAGGGTTGGAAATGAGTACAGCAATGAATTCCGGGTAGAGGTAGGGGTCCACCAAGGTTCCGTCCTCAGCCCCCTATTATTTACCATAGTCCTCCAGGCAATCACAGAGGAGTTCAAGACAGGTTGCCCCTGGGAGCTCCTCTATGCTGATGACCTTGCCCTAATTGCGGAGTCACTATCAGAACTAGAGGAGAAGTTTCAGGTGTGGAAGCAAGGTCTAGAACTGAAGGGCCTTAGAGTCAACCTAGCTAAAACCAAAATCCTAATAAGTAGGAAGGTAGATAAAACACAAACCCCTTCAGGTAGATGGCCCTGCTCAGTATGTAGAAAAGGAGTAGGTAGTAACTCTATAAGATGTACCCGGTGCAAGCTATGGACACATAAGAGGTGCAGCAACATCAAAGGCAGGTTAACTAGCAAGTTAGTTTTTGTTTGTGGCAGATGTTCAGGTGCAATAAAGACTGCAAACAAACAGGAAACAACTTCTATCTCATTCCAGGGTGAAAAACTAGAGGTAGTCGATAGCTTCCGCTATCTGGGCGACCAAGTTAGTAGTGGGGGTGGGTGCGCTGAAAGTGTAGCTGCTAGAATAAGAATAGCCTGGGCAAAGTTTAGAGAGCTCTTACCCCTGCTGGCGACAAAGGGACTCTCACTCAGAGTAAAAGGCAGACTGTATGACGCATGCGTACGAACAACCATGCTACAGCCAAATCCACTCACAAGGCCTTGGTTGGCCCAAGTCTATAGGAGGAGACACTTGCCCAAGGTGTCATGTGGTGAGACTGAACCCAGAACCATGTGGTTGGTAAGGAAACCTCTTACCACACAGTCATGCCTGTGCCTATTTAATCTCTATTTATAGATTAAAAGTTGATAATTAACTGCTGTTGAGAGGTGTTTTGGATAACTGTATATAACTCCTTTGAAAAGACCGAGGCCTCTGAGCAGACAGATAAATAGATTTCAAGTGTTAAAGGTTTATTGTTAATGATAGGGGCTGTGTGGATGTATGTTGACAATTGTAGTGTATGATCTAGAAGGCAATGCTGTTAGGCAAGACATTTATGTGTATGTGTGTCAGTAGAAAGTCTTGCCTTGCTTTACTTGAGCTGGGAAATTCCTGACTATATTCAAAGTTATGTAGTGGATTACATTCCCCTATCTGGGTTTCATCTGGTAGAAGTGACATCCTTCATATAAAGCATTTTTCACATAAACTTAACTTCTTGCTGAAACCACTTCTGGTTTGGATCTTGTTATATTAGGAGGCAGCTTTGTTAAAAATGTTCCTGCCTAAGGATATATTGAAAATCTCTTATCCATTCTGACTACAGGATTTATGATGGTAGGGAGTGGGTAGATTTTTTATGGAAGTATAGTTTCATCATTTGGCTGTCTATTGAGGTAATTCTTGGCTGAAAATAAATATAATGTCTAGGAAATTGACAATTATCAAGATAGTGCTAATAGTAGTGTTTAACCCTTTAGTATTTAAACTGGCCATATCTGGCTCAAAATATTCTACCTGTTTTACATGCAAACCGACTAAATCCAGCCTCTCACACCTACCCTACAATGTCATTTTAAGATAAATAATCACATCACTGAAATCTCGAAGCTACAGAATAATGTATGATTAATTAAAAAATAATGTGAATAAATAAGTACTACATTTGACAAAGTAATCTGAATATTAAAGGGTTAAGTTCAAATTTCTTAAATATTCTTATTAAATCTTTTCTAAATCTGTCCTTGAAGTGGCTCTTCATTTTGCAAGAGATTGCTAAGTCATCTTCTCTGTATCTTGAGCTGTGAAGGGTGGTTTGCTATCTTAGGGCATTGAGGACAAATAATTCCATGAGATCTGCTACCATAACAGCATCATAGCTTCTCATGGTAACATTGAACACATGAGTTTACCCAGTTCTTTGACTGAGCAGGTATCAGTGTGGTGTAACAGATTTCTTCACATTCATTACTATGAATGTGAAGAGATCTACTGCAAGTTATAATTAATTCTCCCCTTAAGTCCAGGTCATCCAAGAGGAGGGATTTAGATGTATTATAAACATGAGTATCCTCTCTTATATGCATTAATACAGCTGCTTTTTGATCTGTGACATTTTTAGCTACATAACCTCCCTTAAACAATAAGAATCAACTTTGCCAGAGCACTGTGGGTATTCTAGTAGCCTTCACCATTCATAAAATATTGTCTGAATAATGATATGTATAATTTACATGTGAAGTTAAGTAACTATAAAGTGAAGCAGTGTGTGTGTAAGTGTGTACATACATATGTACGTGTGTGTGTTTTACACACACACACACATACACACACACATGCTAGTGGCATGTAAAAAGCACCCAGTATATTCTGCAAAGTGGTTGGTGATAGGAAAGACATCCAGCAATAGAACCATGCCAAATCAGACACTGGAATACATTGCAGTCATTGGACTCATCAGGTATGCCAAACCACCCAACTCAGGGCCCAGCACGGGACAGGGACATTAATTGATGATTATAATGCTGTGTGTGTGTGTGTGTGTATGTGTGTGTGCGTGTGTGTGCGCATGCATGCATACATATGGGTGTTTATATATGTTTGTATGTGCACATATATATGCGTGTGTGTTATTTATATGACTTGATCAACACTCTTTTGCTATATTGCTTGGTTTAGTTTCCTTAGCAGGAGTATACATTTAGAGTATCCTTTCTTTTGTCTTGTCTAGTTTTCAGGTATCTTGTTCTGAAATCTCTTTTACTTAGAATTCAGTTGTTAGAAACCTGACATCAGTGACAATAACTTTTGTTACATCATTAATATGCTAAGATACTAATTAGTAGTGGTCTTGTTTATATGAAATCTTTTATGGTTTCCCTTCACTCATTATATGTGTCTAACTGATTGTATATTGGCCAACAATGGCACAAAACAACATCACACATACACTCTCACACACATATGTTGCATACCTTGATTTAGTAATAATAGTTTATTTAAACTGGAAGCCCAATGAAGTAGTGAATCAGTGAGCTTCATAACTGCTTAGCTCAAATGAAAAACTGCCATTTACTGATAATAACACTAGGTTATAAATTAATGATCTTTTTCTTTTCTCTTTGAGAAGAATTTACTTCGACTATTAACTGTTGTAACCATAAGAATCATAAGAATACTTTGATTTTCCTCCCCACAACATGCTATATTTACTGAGTAGGAAGTAATAACTATATTTGTGATGGTTGCATTATTTACTGTATATTCACCTCACTATGAATTTATCCTCTCTTTTATTATAACTTTCAAAAGACAACAGAGAAATATTGGCAGAGGGATATAAAACAGAAACAGCACACAAAGGAACTTACTTTTCTCTCATTTTTCAAAGCAGTTTCAAGTTTCTTTTTCCAGCTTTGGCAGAATGGCAGAAACCTGCCTCTATTTGATAAGTTTATTAGCTTTATTGTCATTAAAATATGCACCAGTGATTTCTTGTTCTTGTTAGCATTGTTTTGCTTTGTTTTAGTTGTTATGTTTACATCTTTCTTTCTCTTATGATTTCACTGTTTTAACTTGTTAAATGTCAGGTGTAGAGTTTTCTCAGCCACTTTTAATGGCCTTGTCAAACAATGCAGATGTTAGCTGCTGCTACTGCAAGCTTTTCCTCTCTATTTTCCTCTTTTAAATTCAGCATTTTAAAAATTGAATAACAAAAAAGAAGGAAGAAATCGTTTTAAAAAAGTTTTTAAAAAACGTTTTAAAAAATGGCAGCATAAGTTTCCAGAAGGAAAGAGAAAGAAGTATTCAAATGGTTGAAAGAATTTAAACTAAACAAAACATAAGAAAGTTTTAAAATAATGAATTCCATAAATGTTCTTTGGTTCTTAAATCTTGCCTAAGTTTCCTTGTTTTATTGCTAGCACAATGTTCATTATGAAACTAAATAGCAAACTAGATTATTATCACTACTATATGTTTATTCCTTCAATTTCTAATTACTGCCAACTCTCTCCTACCATCTTCATTTTTCACTTTGCCTTATTATATTTATTCATTTCTTCATACTTTTTTCGCTATTCAGCATTTCCCTAACAGTTTAGGTATTTTGCCAACTTCAAATTATATTAAATAAGTCTTTATATCAAAAGAAATGGAGTGAGCAAGTTTGAATTTAATGTTGTTTTGCAACATTTTTGGACATATTAATTCTGCATTTGAAACTTGCCATGGAAAAGCTAATTTTTCAGAGATTTGTTAACTTTCGTTTATGCAAGAGGATACTAGTTTTAATCAATCTCATTCTTTGTGTGTGTGTGTGTAAACCTCATAAGCCATAAAGATGCTTGCAATATACACAAACACACCCCACTTCCTTAATCTTCATTTGGAAAGCTAAGCTATGATGATGTTGATTATGATAGTGTGTGTATGTGTGTGTGTATACACACAAAAAGAAAGAATATATATGCAGGAAAATACGAGTATGAATGTAGTTATGCATACACACACACACACACACACACACACACACACACACACACACACTGCGGTAATGATTTTCCCTGTGTAAATGCATAAATGTAATCCTTTTCCCAAATAAATTGTACTTTATATGCAAGGCTCTGATGAAGCTATAGGGTGTTATTCAGGCACTCAACTATGAGACCACTGCATATTATAGCAGAAACGGCTGTAAACCCATATAATCAGACCCAAACAAGTATCAAATTGTCCACCAAAACAATTGAAGCCTCTCAACTGAGGTTGAAACACTGTGTAACCCATAGAGCATGAAAGCAATACTGCAAGCTAATGAAGAGTGATTGGTTATAGACTGCTAGATTGCTCACACTTCCTCTGATGAGCCATATTTATCCTTGGATGGCCTCAGTCAGAAAGAGTTAAGAAGCAGAATTGTGTTTTGATATAGCACAATATTAGCAATAGCAGTTGGTAGACAGTCCTGGGGTTCATAAGATAATCATCCAAGGATAAATATGGTTCATCAGAGGAAGTGTGAGCAATCTAGCAGTCTATAACCAATCACTCTTCATTAGCTTGTAGTATTGCTTTCATGCTCTGTGGGTTACACAGTGTTTCAACCTCAGGTGAGAGGCTTCAATTGTTTTGCTGAACAATTTGATACTTGTTTGGGTCTGATTCTATGGGTAATGGCTGATGTAAAATCAATAAAAGTTTCACTGTATTGATAATTGACATGGTAACAAAGGATTTCTTGACAATGATCATCTCCAATACATATTTTACAGATGTGTGTGTGTGTGTGTGTGTGTGCGTGTGCATGTGTGCACACGTGTGAGTGTGTGTGTGCGCACACATACACACATGCGCGCACACATACACACATACGCGCACATACATATGGTAAGAAGCTTGCTTCCCAACCACAAAGTTCCGAGTTCAGTCCCACTGTGTGGTGGCACCTTGGGCAAGTGTCTTCTACTATACCCTCTGGCTGACCAAAGCCCTGTGAGTGGATTTGGCTGATGGAAACTGAAAGAAACCCGTCGAATATATATATATATATTTGTGTGTGTATGTATGTTTGTATTTGTGTGTCTGCGTTTGTCCCCCTACCATCATTTCACAACTGATGTTAGCATGTTTATGTCCCCATAACTTAGCAGTTTGGCAAATGAGACCGATAGAATAAGTACTAGGCTTACTCACACATGTATATGCACGCACGCACACGCATGCACACACACCCACACACACACACACACACACACACACTCATCTGTAAAATATGTATTGGAGATGATCATTGTCAAGAAATCCTTTGTTACCATGTCAATTATCAATACAGTGAAACTTTTATTGATTTTACATCAGCCATTACTCATAGAATCAGACCCAAACAAGTATCAAATTGTTCAGCAAAACAATTGAAGCCTCTCACCTGAGGTTGAAACACTGTGTAACCCACAGAGCATGAAAGCAATACTACAAGCTAATGAAGAGTGATTGGTTATAGACTGCTAGATTGCTCACACTTCCTCTGATGAACCATATTTATCCTTGGATGGCCTCAGTCAGAAAGAGTTAAGAAGCAGAATTATGTTTTGATATATCATAATATTAGCAATAGCAGTTGGTAGACAGTCCTGGGGTTGATTTGTTCCCCCAACATGGAGGTGCTCCAGCATGGCTGCAGTCAAATGACTGAAACAAGTAAAAGAAATAAAAATACAATTAATATATTATATATAACTCGTTAATTGCTGATAGGGACATTGTAATTCATTATGCAGTCATAATTTGTGTGCATGTAATGTTTGAACGAACACACACACACACACGTTTAAGGCTGACTGAAAAATTTGTAGATACTCCTATGGAGTGTGACCTAATGAGGTTTATATTTCAACATAGTCCCCCTTCACTGACTTCTATCAATGTTGTTGTGCTTGGGTCTCATTGATGAAGAAGCTTTTGTCCCGTTGGTCAAAAAGGTCATCAACAGCAGATACATCATCATCATCACTGCAATACTACTTCTCAGCTAAGTATTTTTTCATGCTAAGGAATAAATGTTAGTCAAATGGGGCCAAATCTAGAGAATAGGGAGAGTAATCAACCAGTTCAAAACCACAATTATGCACAGCTGCAATTTAAACAAGGATTTGTGTGCTGGAACATTGTCCTAATGAAACAAAACTTGTTTCATCAGTTTTCCTGGGCATTTGATCTAAGTGCCTCAGCATGTTGACATAGTACTGTCCATTGGTGGTGTGGCTGTTTTAAAGATACTTAATAAACTCAATGCTTTTTGCATCCAAAAATACTGAGGCCTTCACCTTCTCTGCAGATGAAACGATCTTGGCCTTCTTTGGAGTAGGTGAGGAAGGGTGTTTCCACTGCATGGATTGTCTCTTTCTTTCTGGCTCAAAGTGAAACCGACGTGATAGATATGTGAGGACATTGAGGTTAAATAGCAGGTAAACGAGGTGTTGATGATGGAGACCACACAGGGAGGGGAGAGAAGGTACAGAAAGGAAGTGATTGGTGGAGACAGTAGACAGGGGAAGAAAAGTAACTGTGAAGGAGAAAAGGTAACTGAAAAAGCCAGGGGCAGTAGTATGTGCCTGTTCTGTTCTCAGGTGATAGAGGAAGTGATGGATGTTAGAGGATGAAATGTGTGTAGTGGTTTTAGAATATCAGCTCTGCTGTGGTGGCTGGGCCTTCTTGAGTACTAGTGCTTTGTCTTACGTGTACACTGACAATGCACATTCAGCAGAACATACCAGCTTCATTCCTCTCTAGTCATTCCATGTCCTCTACATTCGGGGTCCATATCTCACTACCATGTAGCACTGTTATTTGTGTACATGCATCATACAATCTTCCTTTTATTCAGAAAGAGAGAGAGAAACCTTTGTTTGCCAACAGATGTAAAAGCTCTCTGAGCTTTCTTCGTCCTATTCTTATTTGAACAATTAAACTGTTGCTACATCCTCCTCAACAGCTAATTAGGTCAACTAGATAGCAGAGAGCTTCTGGGGTATTTGAGGAAATCAATTTCCCATGTATCTGTAGTTTTTATGGCTCTTGTACATCTTCCACTTACAAACACTACTTTTTCTGTTAACCTCTCTACTATTCCACTGCACCTCTTGTGTGTCCATAGCTTGCACTAGGTACACCAAATGGAATTTCTACCTACACCTTTCTTACATATCACCCAGGGCCAGTTACCTGAAGTGGGTAGTGTCCTGTCTGATTTCTGGCTTACTAGAATCTTGTTCTTTAAGGCCCTTTGATTCTTGGTTTTGTTTCTACACTTGAGATTTCTTAAGCCATAAAAACACTACACACTACTCACACATACTCCATTGTATTAACATACAACATATGTAGTTAAAGACATTCCTCTCATGCTGATATTGCCAGTTGGATATCCAAACGTTTGTAGGTTGGTGGTGGCATTGATCATATTGCTCTTGTTAATTGCATTGTTGCCATTTAGTCTCAAGTCAATCATCATTGACCTCAAGTTCAGAGACATTTCACTCAACTTAAAATGCACTACCACATTAATCACATGTCATTGTCTTTTATTGTTGTTGTTGTTGTTGGTCATTAAGGAAGGTTAACAGAAAAAGTAGTGTTTGTATGTGGAAGATGTACAAGAACCATAAAAACTACAGATACATGGGAAATTGATTTCCTCAAATACCCCCGAAGCTCTCTGCTATCTAGTTGACCTAATTAGCTGTTGAGGAGGATGTAGCAACAGTTTAATTGTTCAAATAAGAATAGGATGAAGACAGCTCAGAGAGCTTTTACATCCGTTGGCAAACAAAGGTTTCTCTCTCTCTTTCTGAATAAAAGGAAGATTGTTGGTTGAGGATAGATAGTGGTGGTGGTGAAGGTTAATTTATATATAAGTATGTAGATGGATAGATAGATAGATAGTTACTTTGTGATCCAAGAAAATAATCACAAACACCAATATTCACTGTGAAAAATTCTAAATGTTTATAGTGATACATACATAAGCATTTGCATGCATGCTCGCGCACGTGCGTGCACACACACACACACACATGTATAGTAATTATAGTTTTTTAAATTGTTAACTATACTTTGATCTTAGCTAAAATACTTAGAAATAGCCTTTTGGCTAAGACAAAAGTATAATTTTAAATTGTTAAATTAATCCAGGTTTCCACAATGTTGAAATTACGGTCCATATTCTTAAATTAGTGGTCGTAGTTTGCAAAGCTATCCTACAAGTACAATTTTTATAAGAAGATAGTCAACCAAAGTTGACTACCTTCAGAAGTGATAATTTGTGGTTACAAGTTATAACTGTTTTGATTTCTAACTAATATTTGAATTGCCGTGTTCTGTATCATATTTGCTTCTATTAAGTCAGGTATCACAA
Source organism: Octopus bimaculoides (assembly GCF_046866305.1). NCBI lineage: Eukaryota > Metazoa > Mollusca > Cephalopoda > Octopoda > Octopodidae > Octopus > Octopus bimaculoides. Next base: position 18,106,552 of record NC_142943.1, read on the forward strand.
TCTGTGATCCTTTATGATTTTCTGTGGGTTGCCATGTTTATATAAACATAATAATTTATTATTATAATAACTTAGTAATATTTTGTAATGTAATATTTAAGTCTGACTTGGATATATGATTTACTTAATGCAATAGATAGTGTTTGTTAAATTATTGTTTAGGGGTTTGTTCTGTGTTTTATTTTCTGGCTATGTCTATGTTACCTAGAAAATGAGAATTGGAAACATGCTGGGTTTTAATTGATTTCAGTTATATAAAAGGAATATATTCATGTGCTTATCATGGTTAAGAAGTTCATTTTGCAAACATGTTGCTTTGGTCTCAATCCCCCCTTGGGTGGTGTGTTGGGCAAGTGCCTTTTGCTATAAACTTTAATTGACCAAAAACCTTGTGAATGAAATTTATTAGATAAAAACTGTGCGGTAGCCTGTCAATTGCATGTACTTGTGTGTAAGGTGGTTGATTTGAGAGAGTTATTTGAGTTGTTTGATAAAATTTGTTGCAATATCTGTTTTGGCTCTCTGCACTCTTAAATTCATATCTCTCTTTGCCTCTGTGGGTGACGAAGAAAGTAGCAATTTTTACTTCTTTCAGCCATTGTGCTCTGGATGTTCCGCTTGGTCAAGGGCAGGAGGACAAAAAGAAAATGTGTATGTCTTCCAGTATGTGAACACCTAAAACAAACAATTAATGAAAGCATGGTACATACTACCAAATCATCCTTGATTTTAAATGACAGCCATATATATATATATATATATATATATATATATATATATATATATATATATATATATATATATATATATATATATATATATATATATATATATATATACATGCATGTATAAAAATGGTTTTGTTTCAGATTAAATAGCTTAGCATTTTAACAAATAAAATAAGTATTGAGATTAATGTGTTAAGTAATAAAAGAACAAAAAAAGTATATTATAGTAGTTATAAATGCTAGACCATCAACCACACTTTCAGTTATTTTCTATATTAAAATATATAAAGAAAAGAACAAAATAAGTCATGTTGATGAGAGAGAGGTGGAGGGAGGGAAGGGAACGTTGATGAGTCATGGTACTGAAGATAGTTGATTGAATTTGTGGTTTTTAGCTGAGAGAAAATGTATTGCATGTATACAAATCTCTTATATTGTACATTACTAAACTGTTCTTACTGTTCTGTTTGTGTAGGCAATCCGTGATGGTGTTATTGAAGCCACAATTGACCATGATCAATGTTATGTCCAGTCTAAAGAGACGAGTGACATTTACTCAACACGTGAACCTATGACAGCATTCCATCAAAGGATAAAGTTTTGCTTGGACATTCATAATTCTTCAGTCAAGGTAAGCAGTTATTTCTATTTCCTTCGGATCATTACTTGTACGATGTAAAAATATAATTGATTTTTCTGGTTTAGCCCATCACTGAGCAAACTGTGAGTCATGATTCACATGTTGATCGTAACAAATCCTCTGAGTTCTAGTGTTGAAATCTAATTTTCTTTATATGTTTATGATAATTTTTTTAATGAGAAATGATGTGGAGATCAAGATAAAATGATAAAAATAGCTAAATAAATGGAAGAAGACATAATATAAAGAATGTACAAACTACAACAGATAAAATTAATTTTAAATATTTTATGGTTGTATGTTGATCATTTGGGAATTGAAATTTTTTTTTTTTAATGGAATATTTTGATTTGATTTATTGGTCAATAACAGTCAGGAGATGTCAGTTGGAAAAAAATTATCTAACTATTTATAATAATCAGATTGATATATCTAAGAGTAATTTTTGTTGGGAGATACACGATTCCCTGAAATGTATAAAGTTAAAATGAATTTTCTGATAATACCTGTGAATATTTGATATGAATATGAATCTCTAATATATAGTTTAGTGGTTTTAATTATTTTTCTATTGAATTTTTTCTCTTACTATAATTGTAGTTTTAGTTTAAATGAATGAATTATATCTAAGACAGTATATGGAATATTAAATATTTTTCTTGGTAAATTATGTATTAAATTTACTTCACAAAGTTAATCTTGTTTGACATGGAATAAATAAGCTTAATCTTTAATATGTACTTCTCAAACTGACCAGAGAAAAATTTGTATGATTTTTTTTTTTTTTTAAATCCTGAAAATCATGTTTCAATACCAAATGAAGTAAATATGTCATTTGTGTGATTTATGTGATTTATATCTACTGTTTTCTACCTGTATTTTGTTGTTTAGCAAGTTTGCAGAATTGTAGTCGATGTTATTATTTATTCAATAACATTTCACCAAATTCACATAGAACTAATAACGGTGCCATCAGAGATCATATTTTCTTTCTTAAAGCCAAATGGAAGGATTTGATTTCTTC